>NW_016107480.1:1179861-1276355 GCF_001604975.1 Cebus imitator | reverse complement strand
TGTTGACCAGGATGGTCTCGATCTCTTGACCTCGTGATCCACCCGCCTCGGCCTCCCAAAGTGCTGGGATTACAGGCGTGAGCCACCGCGCCTGGCCCAGCATTATTTTCTTTATGTTTGTTTGATTTTGAAAAAAATGTATTTTAAGTTCCGGGATACATGTGCAGAATGTGCAGGTTTTTACATAGGGATATGTGTACCATGGTGGTTGCCGTACCTATTGACCCATCTTCTAAGATCCCTCCCCTCACCACCTCACCCCACAACAGGCCCTGGTCTGTGTTGTTCCCCTCCCTGTGTCCATGTGTTCTCATTGTTCAACTCCCACTTATGAGTGAGAACCTGCAGTGTTTGGTTTTCTGTTCCTGTTTGCTTGCTGAGGATGATGGCTTCTGGCTTCATCCATGTCCCTCCAAAGGACATTATCTCATTCCCTTTTATGGCTGCATAGTATTCCATGATGTATATGTGCCACATTTTCATTATCCAATCTATCATTGATGGGCATTTGGGTTGGTTCCATGACTTTGCTATTGTAAATAGTGCTGCAATGAACATACATGTGCATGTGTCTTTATAGTAGAATGATTTATATTTCTTTGGGTATATGCCCAGTAATGGGATTGCTAGGTCAAATGGTATTTCTGGTTGTTGTTCTTTGAGTAATCACCATACTGTCTTCCAGAATGGTTGAACTAATTTACATTCCCAGTAACAACATAAGAGTGTTATTATTTCTCTACAGCCTCTCCAGCATCTATTGTTTCTTGATTTTTTAATGTCACCGTCTTGACTGGTATAAGATGGTATCTCACTGCAGTTTTGATTTGCATTTTTCTAATGATCAGTGATGCTGAGCTTTTTTTCATATGATGTTGCCACATAAATCTCTTCTTTTGAGAAGTGTCTGTTCATATCCTTTGCCCAGTTTCTGATGGGGTCGTTTGATTTTTCTTGTAAATTTGTTTAAGTGCCTTGTAAATTCTGGATATTAAACTTTTGTCAGATGGGTAGATTGCAAAAAATTTCTCCCATTCTGTAGGTTGCCTGTTTGCTCTGATGATAGTTTCTTTTGCTGTGCAGAAGCTCTTTAGTTTAAATAGATCCCATTTTTCAATTCTGGCTGTTGCAACTGCTTTTGGTATTTTTTTGTCATAAAGTCTTTGCCCATGCTTATGTCCCGAATCTTATTGCTTTTCTTTTAGGGTTTTCATGGTTTTGGGTTTTACATTTAAGTGTTTAATCCATCTTGAGTTAATTTTTGTATAAAGTTTAAGGAAGGGGTCCAGTTTCGTTTTTCTACATGTGACTAGACAGTTTTCCAAGCACCATCTATTGAATAGGAGATCCTTTCCCCATTGCTTGTTTTTGTCAAATTTGTTGAAGATCTGATGGTTGTAGATGTGTGGTGTTATTTCTGAGGTCTCTGTTCTGTTCCATTGGTTTATATGTCTATTTTGGTACCCGTATCATGCTGTTTTGGTTTCTGTAGACTTGCAGTATAGTTTGAAGTCAGGTAGCGTGATGCCTCCAGCCTTGTTTCTTTTGCTTTTGTCTTGGCTATACAGCATCTTCTTTGATTCCACATGGAATTTAAAGTAGTTTTTTCCTAATTCTGTGAAGAATGCCAATGGTAGTTTTATTGGAATGGCATTGAATCTATGATTCCTTTGGGCAGTATGGCCATTTTCATGATATTGATTCTTCCTATCTCTGAGGATGGAATGTTTTTCCATTTGTTTGTAACCTCTCTTATTTTCTTGAGCAATGGATTGTAGTTTCTTTGAAGAGGTCCTTCACATCTTTTGTTAGCTGTATTCCTAGGTTATTTTATTCTCTTTGTAGCGAGTGTGAATAAGAATTCATGTGCCCAGCAAACCCCTGCTTATTCTGCTTTCCATTTGCTTGGTAAATTTTCCTCCATCTCTTTATTTTGAGCCTATGTGTGTCTTTGCACGTTAGATGGGTCTCCTGAATATAGCACACCAATAGGTCTTGACTCTATCCAATTTGCCAGTCTGTGTCTTTTAATTGGGGCATTTAGCCCATTTACATTTAAGGTTATTATTTGGATGTGTAAGTTTGGTCCTGTCATCATGATGCTAGCTGGTTATTTTGCACACTTGTTGATGCAGTTTTTTCATAGTGTTATTGCTCTTTACATTTTGGTGTGTTTTTGCAGCAGCTAGTACTGGTTTTTCCTTTCCATATGTAGTCCTTCTTTCAGGAGCTCTTGCAAGACAGGCCTGGTGGTAACAAAAGCCCTCAGCATTTGCTTGTCTGGAAAGGATTTTATTTCTCCTTCACTTATGAAGTTTAGTTTGGATGGATATGAAATTCTGAGTTGAAAATTCTTTAAGAATTCAATATTGACCCCCAATCTCTTCTGGCTTGTAGAGTTTCTGCTGAGAGGTTTGCTGTTAGGTGGGCTTCCCTTTGTAAGTGACTTGGCCTTTAACATTGGCTGCCCTTAACATTTTTTTCCATCATTTCAACCTTGGAGAATCTGATGATCATGTGTCTTGGGACTGATCTCATGGAGTATCTTAGTGGTATTCTTGTATTTCCTCAATTTGCATGTTGGCCTCTCTTGCTAACTTGCGGAAGTTCTCCTGGATAATATCCTGCAGTGTGTTTTCCAACTTGGTTCCATTGGCCCTGTCTCCTTCAGGTACTCTAATCAATAATAAGTTTGGTCTTTTTATGAAGTCTTATATTTCTTGGAACATTTGTTCATTCCTTTTTATTCTTTTTTCTCTAATCTTGTCTGCATGCCTTATTTCAGCAAGGTGGACTTCAAAGTCTGATATCTTTTCTTCTGCTTGGTCAATTTAACTACTGATACTTGTATAGCCTTCATGAAGTTCTCATGCTGTGTTTTTCAGCTCCATCAGGTCATTTATGTTCCTTTGTAAACTGGTTATTCTAGTTAGCATCTCCTCTAACCTTTTATCAAGGTTCTCAGCTTCTTTGCATTGGATTAGAACATGCTCAGTGGAGTTTTTTATTACCCATCTTCTGAAGCCTACTTCTGTCAATTTGTCCATTTCATTCTCATCCAGTTCTGCACCCTTGCTGGAGAGGCACTGCGATCATTTGGAGAAGAGGTACTCTGGCTTTTCAGGTTTTCATTGTTTCTTCATTCATTCTTTCTCATCTTCGTGAGTTTGTCTAGTTTCCATCGTTGAGGCTGCTGACCCCTGGATGGGGTTTTTGTGGGGACTTTTTTGGTTGTTGGTGCTGTTGTTGCTTTCCGTTTGTTTAGTTGTTTTTTTTTTTTTTTTTTTTTTTTTTTTTTTTTTTNTTTTTTTTTTTTTTTTTTTTTTTTTTTTTTTTTTTTTAATGGTGAGGTCCCCATTCTGTAGGGCTGTTGAGGTTTGCTGGGAGTTCACTTCAGGGCCCTATTCATCTAGTGCACTCCTATGCCTGGAGATGTCATTCAAGGAGACTGGAGAACAGCAAAGATGGGTATCAGCTCCTTCTTCTAGGATCTCTGACCTCAAGGGTCACCAATCTGATACCAGAAGGATTGTTCCTGTATAGGGTATCTGACAACCTGTTAGAATGTCTCACCCAGTTGGGTGGCACGGGGAACAGGACCCATTTTAATAAAGCACTTTGAAGTCCCTTGGTGGTGGGGGTGTGCTTCACTGGGGGGAAACCCACTTGTCTGAGCTGCCCGATTCCTCAGAACTAGCAGGAGGAAAGGCTAAGTCTGCTGGTCCACAGACTGTGGCTACTCTTCCCTCTAGAGGCTCAGGCCCAGGGAGATTTAGGTTCTGTCCCTGAGCCTCTGGCTGGAATTGTTGGAGTTTCTACAGGGAAGCCCCACCCAGTGAGGAAGGATGTGTCAGGGTCAGGTCTGAACAGACACTATGACCATAGTCTGCCACAGCTGGGGTATTGGGCTATGGGGTACGCCTCTTGGGGACCAAGCTGTTCAGCCTCCCTGGCTCCAGCAGGGGAAAAGTGAGGCCTGGAGCTATAGAGATGGATGCTGCCCTTCCCTTGCCCAAGGAGCTTCGCATGTTCTGCAGTTATGAGTCACAGTTCTGGCTGCTGCCCATCCCCCAGCAAGGAACTGAGGCAGCCCCAGCTGCGGTGCTGGTCGCCCCACCCTCTGGGAGCTTGGCAGGCTTAGTCATATTCCAGCCTAGAGGCTGTTGAGAAATTGTGCAGCTCCAGGGTTGGGACCTAGGCCCTGGTGGTGTGGGTCTGCGAGTGGGATCTTCCGATCCAAGGGTTGCACGGTTCCGTGGAGAAAGCACGGTTTCCCTGGGTATATAGCACACTTGCTCACTGCCTCCCTTGGCTGTGGGGTGGAGGCTCCCGTGCCTTGTGTGGCTCTGGGGTGGGCTGCTGCACCACACTGCTCTTCCTTCCTCTCCATGGATTACATCAGCCACCTAGTCAGTTCTGATGAGAAAACCTGGATACTCTGGTTGCCAGTGAAGGATTCACACACTAATTTGGTTTTTTTCAGTGGGAGCCTCTGATTGCCACTGTTTCTAGTTGACTATCTTGGCCTTGCTTCCCTCTGTATGTTTAAAAGTAGAAGTAATACCTGCTAGTGGGATTGTGGTAGGATTAGGGAGAATGCACGTGTTTTGCAGTGCCTGGAACATAATAGGTGCTCAATAAATGATGATTCCTACCAAGAATCTATGAGCAGAGTCATTGAGATTTATTCTGCACAGTGGCATCTCCAAAGGCTGGGTCCTATACATTAATTAAAGTCATGAAGATGTTGGGCTTAATACCTAGGAGATGGATTGATAGGTACAGCAAACCACCATGGCACACATTTATCTACATAGCAAACTTGCACATCCTGCACATGTGTCCCATAAAATAAAATAAAATAAAATAAAGTAAAATAAAATATTTTATTATTTTATTTTATTATAAAATAATAAAATAATTATTTTATAATAAAGTAAAATAATAAAGTCATGAAGAGGCTCCCTTACCCAAGGCTCCATATAGAGCCAAACAATTCTTTTTGCCTTTTTGTTATGTGCAGTGGTGCAGATTAATAAAGTGGGATTTTAAAGTCAGACTATCCTTCATTGTGCTAAAGCCCTATTATTCAATGTTTTTAAGAACAACTCTTCAAGTCCATTTTGGCTTCTGCATGGAGAGAAGTATGCTTTTACCTTATCCTGTGATTACGATGTCACAGATATTTCTGAGTATAATTTGTGGTTTAAACCTAGTTTGAGTATTTTTGTAATTTTTAAGAAGGCACAGACACCATCTATCCCTGCACTTTCACTTCTTAGTATTTTAAACATTCCCAATCTGTTTTTACTACAAAAAATATATATGTATATAATGGAATTGTAAGATAGGGTTTGCTCTCCTACATCTAGTGACAGCCTTTCCTGTCCTGATTTGCTCCCAATTTTTGACAGTTGAGTTTATTTAAGAAGTGGAAGCACAATTATGAAGCTAGCATCTTGCATATATTATCTTGTAATAATTCGCAGTACAATAAACAGCTGTTAATGAAGAGTCTCAGAGCAGAGATATCTGGTTTTATGATTTACTCTATGAAACTAATTAGAAAAAGAAATCTTTATTGCCTCTCATAGTCATCTAGCTCCTTCATATTTATATCTTCTGGCATATTTTTCTTCATATTCTGTGAGTGACTGTGGTCCACATTAGCTCATGCTCAAGACAGATTAGGACATAAGTGAAGTTTCTCTTCAATCTCTGCAGTGATCATTTTCATTGCCTGCTTCATACATGTTAGGCCTTCCATGCACAGGCGTTCCAACACCTCTTGGCTGACTCAGCCCACCTGCTAGTTATTAAAGGAAATATTTTTAAGTTGCCAATGGCTTTATTATGCATTAAATAACTGCATGATTTGAACAAGTCACTTATGTCTTTTCTTATGTGTAAAATAGTGACATTTGACTAGATGATGTATTATCAATCTTTCATGGATTAGGATTCTTTGGAAAACATGAAATTATGCCAAGAGCATGAGGGCTTTAAAACAGAAGGCTGGAAGGAAGTGATGCTAAGCCTAACCGAAAGAACTAATTTCGAATGATAGACTACACTGTAAACATTCACAAATGTTTGTGGAACACATACCATATGCATAGCACTGTGTTTTATAGCAGAACACAAAAAAGGCAGCAGACACCATTCTTGTCCTTCAGGAGTTTTCAGTTTGGTCTTAGAGACATGCATATAATTCTAAGTTATATAATCAAATTAAATTAATTAATGTCATAATGGAGACACAATCAGCATGATGATTATTGGATGTCCGTATTGGTCTGTTTTTTCCTTGCTATAAATACCTAAGACTGAGTAATTCATAAAGAAAAAAGTTATATTTTCGCTCATGGTTCTGCGGACAGTATAGGAAGCATGGTGCTAGCACTGGCTTCTGGTGAGGGGCTCAGGAAGCTTACAATCGTGGTGGAAGGTAACGGGGGAGCAGGCGTGTCACACAGTGAGAGTGGGAGCATGAGAGAAAGAAGGGGTAGGTCCCAGTCACTTTTATTTTTTTGATTTTTAATTTAATTTTTTTTGAGATGGAGTCTCCCTCTGTCTCCCAGGCTGTAGTGCAGTGGCATGATCTCTGCTCACTGCAACCTCTGCTTCCTGGGTTCAAGTGATTCTCCTCTCTCAGCTTCCTGTTTCTGGGATTGCAGGTGCTTGCCACTGTGCCTGGCTAATTTTTGTACTTTTAGTAGAGACGGAGGTTTCACCATTTTGGCCAGGCTGGTCTCGAACTCCTGACCTCAGGTGATCTACCCACCTCAGCCTACCAAAGTGCTGGGATTACAGGCATAAGCCACCACACTCAGCCCCTCAGACCCTTTTAATCAACCAGATTTTATGTGAACTAATTGAGCGAAACTCACTCATCACCAAGGGGATGGCACCAAGCCATTCATGAAGGATCTTCCCCCATGACTCAACCACCTCCCACCTGGCCCCATCTCCAACACTGGAAGTTACATTTCAACATGAGACTGGATGGGAGCAAACATCCAAACCATATCAATGTCCATTTTAGTTTAGCTGGAGTTTGGTAGATAATTATAGATGTTTACTGCATCAAAAATAAAATCACTTTTAACAACGAAAACAATACTTGACGTAGTTACCAGCATCCTATTTGGAGATTTAAGGTTTGTTTGCTGGAAGGAAAATGTTTCACATGTTCCCTAGAAACACATTAAAATCTAACAAGTTCTCCATTTCGAATTTCTAGGAAGCAAAGGAGCTGGACTCAAGAGAAAAAAGACACAGTTTAGTGGATTATAACAGCCATTTCATTTTGTCCATAATGTTGGATACATAAGGAATTTATGAAGGACACTGTGATCTCTATTCTGCAGGGGTTCATCTGGGGTTGGAGGCTCCACTTCTGTAATGGCTTCTTCACTCACATATTTGGCACCTTCATATTGCTTGGTCATCTTTGTCCACATAGTGTCTCATTTTCCAAGGCCTCTCAGTGTGATTTGGGCTCCTCATGTGTTCTCAAAGTAGCAAGGTGTTCTCAAAGTAGCCGTACTTTTTACCTGCTGGCTGGACTCCAAGAGATCAGGACAGAAGTACCCACTCTCTTAAAGATTAGGTCCAGGAATGGGTCTTGTCTAGTCAAAGCTGCCAGAGGGAATACTTCCCTTGATGAGAAGAGTGTAAAAAACTTGAAGCCATCTTTAATTTGCCACACACTCTTTGGGGCACATGGTGTGATATGAAATCCTAAAGCCTTCATTTTTCATTTAGGTGTTTTTTTAATTTTATGAGAAGGAAATAAAAATGCCTAATCCAACCAGCTTTCTCAAAAGTGAACTACTGGCATTTTGACGGAGACAGTTCTTTCTGTATACATGTGCTAAAAGTGGTAGGAAATTTAGCATCCCTGGCCAGCACTCACTAAATACCTAAACTCGTGATTAGACGATACAAACACATGACCCAAAACATTTCAAAACTCCCAGTAGAGGAGTGGGCAGTGCTTCTCCCAGGCGAAAACCACCAGTTTAATGTCTTAAAATGGCAGATTTCATAGTGAGGTGCTGATGAGGTTACTGTTTGGCCTGTTTGGACATGGATAATAATGAAACGGTTTGTTTCAGTCTAGGCAACTCAGGCTTCTTACTGAGACTCTGTCCTGTGTGTTTCTATCATTGTCAAATGTTGCAAAGCTATAAATGCATATATTATGCACACCCTGTCCACAAGTGAGATGTATTGAAGTCATATTGGTCAGTCATCAATAAAAAATACTTCACACTACTTTCAGAAAGAGAAATATGTCTATTATAGAACATTAGAAAACACACACATACCTTGAGCCACACAATTCAGATGTGACCACTGGTTTATATTTTGATGGATATCACGATTATTAATATGTGTAGCTATATGAAAGGATTTCATATATCTAGTAGATTATATACAGTACTTTGTATTACTCTTTATATACTACGGTATATAATACTTTTTGTAATACACTTTTGATAATTCTTAAGTCTGAGAAAGCAATATAAAACATTAATTAAGTAATGTGTTAAATATAGCCAAAGGGTATAACTATGCAGGGGAATGTAAGCTGGAGGTACTGAGGAAGGAGGCTTAATCTAGAGCTTGAAGAACGAGTAGAATCAAAATTGACAAAGTTCTAATCAGTAACTCCATGATCAGAATCAGCATAATACAATTAGAAGACAGTCTAGATTGTACCTGTGTTATTTTTCTCTAATTTTGATAAACATGTTATTTTTTTAAAATTAGGTTTTACTGTACAAAACTTTGAATTTGAAAATGGGTAATGTTTTTAAGAGCTACAGGGAAATTGGGAGCAGGTGTTCATTTTTTAAAAAATGCTCTCTTAAAGATGTCATTAAAATTTGCATTGTATTCTAAATAAACGAACAGCTGGATTCAGTGACAGCTGTGATTTATTGGTCCTGCATGGAATGGTGGGTGGGGATTTCAGAATTTGGTGAAAGACACCCTCTAAAGATCACCCATGCTTTACAAGATCAAATCCAGAAATTGTATTTCTTACCCAAAGTGAAAGAAATGAGAAAAAACCTCTTTATTATTCTCAATTTACTGTTATCACGATAAAGGTTAGATAGTCGTCACCAACTGCCTGAGCAATAAATATTGTATTCTAAACAATATTAACAGATTTACTACTTTTACTCATATCAATAACCATAATCACTAATATATGAATGAAACAATTAAAAACAGTGTAAGTTACATGAGGTAAAGGCAGAAATTTAATTTTATTTTCTCCTCTTCCCTACCACTCAAAAGTAACTAATATTTGGTAACGTTGAATGACTGATTTGAATGAGTGAAAGTATCCACAGTAAGAACTATACTTTCTTATGAAAAATGGAAAAAGAAATAAATGGCATGAGCAAAAAGAAGGAATTATGTCCAGAGCTAGTCTGATTTTTGCCTATAAAAACTGGCCTGTAAAAATGCCATTTTTATAAAATTACAACTCAGTTGAGTATTATCTACCCAACAGCAAATCCAGAAAATCTTTATGTAAACAAAATGACCTTGAGGTTGTTGCCAGCATTGGTCTAGCTAATTAACTATAACTAATGTAGCTGAAACTGATGTAAGGCAAGATATTAAAACCAACTAAATGATTATTTTGTTATAATTTAAGAGGGTGAAATTGTTAAAATTATTGCAATTGTAAAAAGAAAAATAGAATATGGTGATTGATGAAACTACATTATTTTAAACAGTAACTAGTATAGGGTAAATTACATAACAGGCACTATGTAAACAAACATTTGTCGTTACTGAATCAATGAACGGTCAGTTCGTATTATAATAAAGATTATAAAACAGGAAAAAGGCTACTCAAGGTGGTTTCTAAAGGAAATAAGCATATTAAAATAGTATTTTAAGTTTTTATAAGCCTTTCATTAAAAAGTAACCATCCCAAAATATACTAGGATAGAATCATAACGATACATAGACCAACAGGTTCTGGCCAAATAAAAATAACATATCTTGGTTAATTGATATAATTCAAATGCCTCACTTGAGAAAGTTAACATTGCAAGTAATGTTATTGTACATGGTAGGAACCATGGAAAGAACCACTATTAGGCACTACAATTGTTTTTAAATTTCACTGGTCAGAAGAAGCAGTTGAGGTACCTACTAAATGTCACATTTTTTGGCCTCAACATTGAGTGATGGTGATTCAGCAAGTCCAGGTGAGTTCCCTGAATTTGCATTTGTAACATGCATTTCAGGGGATTTCTAAGCCAGTCATCTGCAATCTGTATTTTCTAAAACAGTTCTTAGGATTCCTGCTATTGTGCCCCCACTCATAAGATTCAATCCATTAGTAATTAATGGACCTGAAGTTTTGTAATTTTGGGGTGGTATTTTTGCAGCTTCTGGGCATTCTTTCAGGGCCTGCCTTCCAACTGGATCAAATTTTTCTAAAGTCTGCTTTGTCTCTGAAATAAGTACCTTTGCTCAGTCAAGACATAATGTTCACAAGTAAGACTGGTCTAAAAATTCCATTCTTGTGTCATCTTTATTGGGTTTTAATAACTGTGTTATACAAGCCATTTTTCCCTTCCATACTATGAAACAGACTAAGTAGCATTAGAATCAACTGCATTAAAAATTGGGTAAATGCTGTAGCCCGAATGTATATGTCCTTGCAAAATTATTATGTTGAATTACTAATTCCCAATGTAATGGTATTAGGAGGTGGGGCGTTTGGTAAGTAATTAGGTTATGAGAGCAAAGCCCTTATGAATAGAATTAGTGCCCTTGGAGACTCCAGAGACTGAGCTTTTCCTCCCTTAACTATCTGTAAAGACACAGAGAAAAGACTGCTGTCTAGGAGCCGGGAAGCGGGCCCTCACCAGACACCAAATCTGTCTTTGCCCTGATCGTGGGCTTCCCAGCCAGCAGAATTATGGGAAATAAATTTGTGCTGTTTATAAGCGACTCAGTCCATGATATTCTGTTATAGCAGCCAAACAAATAAAACAGAAGAAATATTCCCACAAGAAACCATGTAAATCTGGTGCGTTTTCTAAGGGGAGATCTTTGAGCAAGTCCTCTATTTCTTTGTACTGGAACTGATATTTTATCACTTCTACAGTAAATTTTAATTTTTGGAAAATTATACATTTCTTCCATGTTTTCAAGTGTTTTTGTTGGTGTAGGGTTGAATAAACTACTTTTATATGCTTTAAATGTCTTTCATATTGATGGATATTTCTCCCTCTTTCTCATTTTGTGTACGACTTTGATTTCTTACTCCTTACCAACGTTCAGTTAGCTTATAGGTGAGCTATGGATAATATGGCAACAAATACTTTAAAGAAGATAATTTTTAAAATGAGAATAACAATTTAAAGTTAATTTGTTTAGAAGATGGGAAAGGTACACACTACCATACATATTATATAAATACAAATAATATCTGTCATTTTCTCTTCCAGTTAATCATATTAGTGTCATTGGCAAATGAGACCAGTATTGTTCTAGTGCATTTACACCATATTTATGTGGAAGTATAGGTAAAAAATAATACACTCTGTCTCAGTATATGTTGGGCAAAGTAATTGCAGTTTTACCATTACTTTTAAATGGCAAAACTGAAATTACTTTTGCATCAAGCTAATAATAGTATATGTTGACTACCGAATGTTTAATTTTTGACATTGATGTATCAACGTTGATTACATTTTGAATACCTATCAGTATGTGTGTGTGTGTGTGTGTGTGTGTGTGTGTGTGTGTGTGTGTATCTCCATGAATTTAATTAGGTTAAATGTTTTCAAAGGGTAAAATGCTTACAGATTGACAAATTTTTAAGTAGCTGATTAAGAACTGAGACCAGAAAATATTGCAGAATGAGAAAGAAAGAAAATCAGTTGTATTCAATGGATGTGAGTGCCCGATGGTCATTTTTCCTTGTTGAATCCTCTCTAAATTTTTTATTTGATTGTTATTAGTCATAATTATGTTGGCTAAGCTGAAAAGTAGAAATAATTGTAATGCTAAACATCTTAATTATATTGGTTAATATTAGTCACATTTTACTTCCTTCTTTATTTTTGAGACAGTCTTGTTCTCTCACTCAGGCTGGAGTGCTGTGGTACTATCACAGCTCACTGCAGCCTCAACCCCCTGGGCTCAAGTGATCCTCCCTCCTCAGCCTCCCATGTAGCTGGGACTATAGGCATGCACAATGCCAATGCCTGGCTAATTTTTAACTTTTTTTTTTTTTTTGAAGAGACAAGTTACTCATTTCATTCTAATAGGTATGGTTCTGATAATTTCATGAGCATATAAATTTGTAGAAGGAAGATACTTAAGCTTTGGTCTTCTCTGTGTATAAGAGTAAAATTTTCCTTTCTACAAAGCTCATTTGTAGCACCACAGAGGTTGTTTCCTGCCTCTAGGTCAGTGATAAGATGGAAGGCAGAATTCTACTAACTTTTTCAGCACATCTTGACACCCGTAGTCTTTTCTTTCCCTCGGGGGTGGGGGTGGGGTGGTGGTGACTCTAGTTATGTCCAGAATTGTGATGAAAATGCTGTCACAGTCGGCACAAGGTGCCCTACTAGTGCACAATACCTATTGGATAATGATCAGACATATTCACACCTTGAAAATGAGGTGGTGAATTTTTTGAATTTTCTTATAGAGTTCAGCACAACGAAGAGTCCCCATGGAGATACACAGGTTCAAGCTCTGTCCCAGCAATAGCAGGTGATGACAGAGGGCTCTGTTTCAATATGTTTTATACAGGAAATCACAGCTTTGGTGTGCTGAAGCTGGTACGTTTTCATCAGCTATACACTAGTCGTGTTACAGACTTGGAGAATCTGTCATTCTGAAAGTATTCTGAGAGCCAGAGAATGACTCTTATTCCAGATGACACTGGCATCCCCTGGCATTGATAATTAAATGCACGAAGTGAGAACTTCTCTAAAAACAATAAAACAAACAAATTTTAGGTTTTTAGGTTGAGAATGGAATGAAAGCTTTCAATCTAATTTACAGTCACTCTCATATTACTGCACAAATTATAGACAATAAAATCCACTGCATATGCAGGTAAAATCAGCATTTGCAGTGGATTTAATCCCATTCAAATTCTTTAATAATTGCAGATTTAAAAACAAAAAACCCCTACCAGACAATTGAAGTTGGGTTTCAGACTGGCATCTGGCTGTTGTTCTCCTGCAAGAAAAGGAATTGTAAGCCAATTAGCACTCTAGTGAGGGTCTACATTGTAAACCTTGTTAAAAGTGGCCCTGGTCCGGTGTGGTGGCTCACGCCTGTAATCCCAGCACTTTGGGAGGCCAAGACTAAAGGACCATGAAGTCAGGAGTTAGAAAAACAACAACAACAAACCCCCAAAAACCTGACCCTGATTGTGTAGTTTTAACTTCTGACAGGAAGACTGTGAGGTGTACTATAATGTAGGGTGGACCTTGTCCAATAGCATGTATGAAAAATGTAGGTAACCCCATTGGTGTGGAGGTTTGCGTTTTCCCACTTGGGCACTTCATCTGCATGGAGTAAGACGAGGGCAGTTGGGACTAGTCCACCTGCCTCGTTTCTCCCAGAGTCATCTGGCTCAGGTCAGAGTTCCATGGCAATTAAACCCTTCCTCTGCTTACTCAGTGAGTCACCGCTTGGCTGAACAGACACAGCCACCTCCTGAGGTCATGCTGGCTCTAAAGGTCTGGTCCCCATGCATTGAGGAAAAGGACAGGGTCAGTAAAGGAGGCTGACTCTGGGTCATACTGACCTGGGATCCTAGGAGATGGACACTGGACTTTTTAAAATAATAATTTCCTTTCTAATCCTTTCCTCATGCATTTTTTTCTTCTTCTCTAATTTGCCCCAGCTCCTTTCATGATTCTGGAAATAGGTGTTTTCCCGAATGCCTTGTTAGGGTAAGCCTAACTATCACAGGTCATGTCTCCGTGGTGATGGTGTATCACTCTTTGAAACTGTTTTCAGGTACTTTGCCAGCAGGATTTCAGCTCCTAAATAGGATATTTCATGGAGGCTTATGAAAAGGCTGCTTTCCTACCATGTTGTGAGGCTGTGGGTTTATAGCACTCCTAAATATTTAGAGAGACCATGAAAATGTAGTCAATTAAGAAGTGTGATGTGTTTTAATGACCAGGTGGATTCAATTATTCAGCTTCAATTTCCTTTCTCTAGGATGTAAGTAGGTTTTAAAAAATTTCACGTGGTAAATTAACTCCTTAATTTAAAGGACCTGGTCCTCTGAAGACAGTGTCTGCAATGAAAGGGAGTCCTCTCCCTCCCAGGCCCTGATGTCTACCTCTAATTTATTCCTGATGAATGACCCCAAGTTCATCGCCTCAGGTAGTTTTTTCTCCTTTCATTTCTCAAAGCTGCCTTCTGTGTTCTTGGTGTTTGTTTTAAAGTTTGGTTTGGGCATGCACTGGAGGGCTGTAATGGTTTCACCTTAAGGTTCTTGGACTGAAGTCTTTGATTTGAGTTCCTGCTGAAGATCACCTGGGACTTAGCAGTCCTGGTGTGACCAGGCTCACTTAGTGGAGGCTGGGCCCATCCTGGCCCCTGGCAGTACAGCTTAGCCAAGTGTGTGTGCTCAGAGACACACCTAGAAGCTCCATGGTGACTTGCAACTCCAGGGTTCACTTTTTGGCTTTAGAAAAGTGTTCTGAAGCTCATTCCCGTAATCCCAGCACTTTGGGAAGCTGAGATGGGTAGATCACCTGAGGTCAGGAGTTGGAGACCAGCCTGGCCAACGTGGTGAAACACTGTCTCTACTAAAAGTACAGAACAATTAGCCGGGCATGATTGTATGTGCCTGTAATACCAGCTACTTGGGAAGCTGAGGCAAGAGAACTGCAAGTGGTTGCAGTGAGCCGATGCTGCGCCACTGCACTCCAGCCTGGAGTAAGGCTCTGCCTCAAAAAAAAAAAAAAAAAAGAGAGAAAGGAAAAAAGAAAAGTGCTCTGAGATGAGCTCACACTATTTTACCCATTTTAAAAATAACGGCTGGGCATGGCAGCTAATTCCTGTAATCCTAGCACATTGGGAGCCCGATCACCTGAAGTCAGGAGATTGAGACCAGCCTGACCAAGATGGAGAAACCCTGTCTCTACTAAAAATAAAAAATTAGCTGGGCATGGTAGCGCATGCCTGTAATCCCAGCTACTTGGGATGCTGAGGCAGGAGAATCGCTTGAACCTGGGAGGCAGAGGTTGCAGTGACCCGAGATTGCGCCATTGCACTCCAGCCTGGGCAACAAGAGCAAACCTCCATCTCAAAAAGAAAAAAAGACCAGACAGAAACCACAGACATCAGTCTGTAACTGATGTAGAACGAGTCTGTAAACAAATGGAGAATGAGGTCTTGTGTTTACTCACCTTCCTCCTTACTAGATTTCAGGTCTTAGTCTATGGGGATTTGGAATGGGGCTCTAAAAGCACGAGAGCCATGGGGACTTTGGGTTATCCATGCTAGATAGTTAAGGCTTTTCTGAGCAAGAGTGCTAAGATTTCAAACAATTCTTTTGTTTTTGACCTAATGATAAATGTGAGAGAAAAAGTAAGTTTGTTTGCTTTTTCAATTCTAGAAGCATCATCTATGGATCTACAGGCTTCTGTCTTTTGGGATATAGACAATGGGCTTAGAAGCTGAGGGGTCTGATAATGGTTAGGCTTTGTGTTCCCACTCAACTCTCACCTCGAATTGCAATCCCCAGGTGTTGAGGGAGGGACCTGGTGAGAGGTGACTAGATCTCGGGGATTGTTTCCCCATGCTGTTCCTGTGACAGTGAGTGGCTTCTGACAGTTTTATAAGCGGCTTTTCCCCCTTTGCTCTCTCTCTCGCTCCTGCTGCCTTGTGAAGAAGTTACTTGCTTCTCCTTCCCCTTTTGTCATGGTTTTGTTTTCTGAGGTCTTCCCAGCCATGCAGAATTGATTCAATTAAACTTCTTTTTTTTATAAATTACCCACTCTCAGGTATGTCTTTATAGCAGTGTGAAAATGGACTAATACAGGGACATAAATGTGAGCTGCCAGAGCTATGAAACAGAGGATGGGAGGGACCAACCTTGCAGATGTGGTCACCCTGGTGACCAGTGCTTGTGCCAAACACTTGTCATTGTCTGTCTGGGTACCAAAGAACCAGGGAAACAAAAACTTGCATTCAGCAACATGGTGTCTGCAAAACTCTCTATGAAGACTGTTGGACCCTTTCTTCCATTTGATATGACCCTCAAGTGGTCAGAAACCCTTGCTCCTTGGTTAGAGAACAGATGTTTTTAGGCAAGGAAACCTGAATATGACCCTGTTGCGGCTGTTTTTGGTGTGGTATAGAGCAGACTTCCTACGGAAAGCTTTCCTAGGAATGAGGCTTAGAATATGGTTAGAAATGAAAGAGACAGGAGAAGGAAGGAGAGGAGCTCCTTAACCTAAGAATTCAGATGTAGCTCTGCCGGATGCCTCATGTCCTCAAGTGTGAAAACAGTAGCAAAACATTGAAAGGATTTGGTGAACACTGGACCACTCTCAAAACAAAAACATCGCAGGCAAATAGAGACCAAGAAATATGGGAAAATGCCTCATAATTTCCCCCATAACGTGTCTCTCTGGTTTTCCGTGAGAGCACTGTTCTAGCAGCCGGCTCCTGCTGCTGAGAGACAGGTCCATTTCGGGTAAATGCTGAAGTAACAACAACTGCATTTCAGGTAAGATTCAACCAGAAAAGCGGTTTTTTTAGGTAATTAAAATGTATACTTAATCTGAATTATTTTCTTTCTTTTCAACATTGACTGAATTAGTTTCAGTCTAGAGAACAAGCAAAGTTTTATCATAGTTTCTGTTTTTGTTATTTGGCCTACCATGTTAATTGATCATTTCAGTATTTTAAGGAATATAAACCATTTTCCATGGCTTAGTTGAGGAATCACAGACTTAGAATGTAGGCAAGCCAGAAGACTATGCCTCAAAAGAGTCACTGTGTCCCTTGGGATGAACACTGCCCTTTATATCTTTCTGTTTCTTTGAGATTTTAACATTTATTGTCCACATATTATAATCTCTTTTGGGGGGCACTGAAAAATTGTGAGACCTGGCTGCTTCCACACTTATGCAACAAGATTATTTCTTAGTATGCGTTTCTTGAAATGTGCGTCGCAGGCAGTTATTTGCACATGTTTCAACTGGGAGTTTTGTAGCTGTGGTTCCTGTCAGTGGGATGGCATTCCTTGTTAGATTGGTCCAGTATTCTATTGATTAGTTCTTCCTTCTACCCTTCAAGGACACTGGTTTTCTTTTGCAGGATGTATCTTGAGTCCGTGTTAAACTTCCAGTGTTCAATGTACTGTAGGCTTCTCTTTTGCATTGCTGAAGCGAAATTTTCAACTTACCCAGCATTCTTGTATATAACAAATTGTATTTTGTGTTTCCAAATGCCTTGTACTACCAGCATTGTTTATTTTGGTCTGGAAGTCCTGGGGACCCCTTGATCTTCCTGCTTCTCCTAGAAGCTGTGCTGTATGTTTCTAGAATGCCCAATGTATTGAATGATGATTTACATTTTCCACAGAGTATATAATTTAAGAGGTTGTTGTGATCATCTTTTTTCTGATATGCTATTACACTCAGGAAAAAAAAAACAAAACCTTGTATAAGTGTTTGTACCTCACCTCTTATCACTGTCTCATCACTAAACTATGCCTCACTCTACTAAGTTAAAAATAATTATGATTCAAATAAGTCATTTGGCCAAGTCTGACTGGCAAGCAGACATTGGAAATCACATGCCATTTTTAGGCTAAAATGCCCTACTTTTTATAATGTTTTCATTTTGAAATGTGGAAAAGGGTGACACTTGGCTGTCAGAGATAACATGTTTGACACATTTTGCATTTCTGCCTTTGTGATTTTTAGTTTTGGTTATGAACTTGATTTAAAGTGTCTTAGAGCATGAGTACAGGATTTATAAAGTGAAAATTATTTCTTTCGCTGTATAGATTTAAGACTTTGCTCCTTGGTATACTAACTCATAAAATAATTTCCATAATCTAAGTTACCAAATTTACCTCCTTTTTGTCCTATTCTTTGAAATATACTGTATTAAATATGATGAGGGTGCATTAAACTTTTACTGTACGTGGTACTGCAGAATAGATCACCACACCCATATCCCTTTCTCCATGCTCTTCCTTTCCAAAACCAGTCACAAAATACTTCAAATGGTATGGGTTCTGCAAACATGAAGATTACATAACATGAGGATGTGCTACTGGGCTTCTTGACTATCCTTGAGAACTCTTTCGTATTCTGACTCAAAGGGGTGTCTCCTTGCAAATGTGACCAATTGTCCTGGTTTGCCTGGGACTGTCCCAGTGTTATCACTCAGTGTCATGTCTTAGGAAACTCTTCAGTCCCAGTTAACCAGAACAATTTGTCCCCTTACTCTGCATCCATGTTCCAGTCCATGCACCTCCTTAAGGCCCTGGTCCTGCAGCCAGTGGTATACATCTTTTTTTTTTTTTTTTTGAGACGGAGTTTCGCTCTTGTTACCCAGGCTGGAGTGCAATGGCGCGATCTTGGCTCACCGCAACCTCCGCCTCCTGGGTTCAGGCAATTCTCCTGCCTCAACCTCCTGAGTAGCTGGGATTACAGGCACGTGCCACCATGCCCAGCTAATTTTTTGTATTTTTAGTAGAGACGGGGTTTCACCGTGTTGAACAGGATGGTCTCGATCTCTTGACCTCGTGATCCACCCGCCTCGGCCTCCCAAAATGCTGCGATTACAGGCGTGAGCCACCGCGCCCGGCCAGTGGTATACATCTTAATCACTCTGAAACATTCCACTTCTCTGTCCTTGGGATTCTTCTGCATATTGAACTGAGAGAAACCCACTGATAGAGGAGTTGTTTGCCCCATAATTACATTAAATGAAGCCCTTTAGAGTAGTTTAAATGTGATTGCATATTAAAATCACCTGAAGCTTTCTTGTTAAATGCTTTTTAGGATTCCATCATATACTCCAGTGCCTTTCCAGTAAGTCAATTAAAGAAAAACATCTACCTTAAATTGTCTCCTATATTTTTTATACAATCAGAAGAATCATAAGTATGATACAAACACAATCAATTTTGAACAAGGAAACTTCAGAAATGGCAGAAACCAATGCATTTCTAGAGGCCTCAATACCAGGAGTTTGTGTATCTTCCTTCTAGAGCAGTGGATCTGGCTTTGGCTACATCTTAGAGTCACCAGATAAGATGTTTTTAAAATATGGTACCCAGACTCCATCTCAAACCAATCAAGCCAGAGTCTCTGAGACCAAGGCCAATTGAGCAGAAAGTCTGCAGGATTTGCAGGATCTCGGGTGATTTTAATGATATGTCACAAAATAAAAAATGCTAATGATTGTATCAAAATGTTTTCAGCATTACTAGTAGTCAAAGTAAAGCTAAAGCCAACTAAGCCAACAATGAGGTACCGTTTTTACGTTTTGTTTTGTTTGTTTTGTAAATAGGCAAAAATTTTGAAAATATCCAGGTTTGGCAAGAATTTTTTCCAAAAAGTAAAACTGTTAGATCAACAAGTGGAAATGGAACACTATTTCTAGAGGACAATAGAAACATGCATTAAAAATGTGTTATATAGAAATTATAAATAAATTGCTATGACACATTTTCATTGTGTGTGTATACACAAACACACACACACACACACACAGTTGATGAAAATTTTGCAGTTAACTCTTGAAAAATATGGGGGCTAGGGGCACTGATCCCCTGTGCCATCAGAAATCTATGTGTAACTTTTGACACCCCCAGAACTCTACTACTAATAGCCCACTCGTGACTGGATGCCCTACCAGTAACATCAACAGTTGATGAACACATATTTGGTATGTTGTATGTATCATATACTGTATTCTTACAATAAAGTGGGCTAGAGACAACAACAAAAAAAGAGTTATTCATTAAGTAGAAGTGGATCATCATAAAGGTCTTCATCCTTGTCATCTTCATGTGGAGTAGGCTGAGGAGGAGGAGATGGAGGAGGGCTTGGTCTCGCTGTCTCAGTAGTGGCAGAGGCGGAAGAAAATCCACATGTAAGTGGACCTGTGCAGTTCAAACCAGTGGTGCTCAATGGTCCCTGCACTAGCTAATTGATTGGTGCTGCTGCTTATAGATGATTTTTATTTACTTTGTAATTCCAACATTTCTTTAGTACATTGATTATTTTAAACACCAGTAAAATCATATCTAAAGCCAACCAACACATTTAAAAAGTTATCTCTTTATCTGGTAATCTTCTGAAGCGTTCACTATAGCCTTTATAGTTATATTACTCATTTCCCAGTGGTGTAATGTTTGAGAAATGGGTCATGTTTATGTAGGTGCTATCCTATGGTGGAGGCTTGATGAGTCTTTGCTAGACTCTAAATACATTAATAGTGGTTGAAATATATTCATGAATTGGGAAGGAGGAAGTGTGTGAGGGAAGAAACCCAACAAAATTATAAATTGTGTACTTTAAAATTCTTTGCATAAGTACAGACAAGTGCTTTGTTATAAACATTGTAGATGATCATACATTATTTAGTTTGTCACTTGCTTATCAGAATTAGTGTTGTTAACATCATACCAGATAATTAGGATGCAGACTCTAAATATATTAACCCACAGAAAATCTCTTTTGGGTTTAAAAGTGAATAGTTACATTTTGGAATAGAAGGCATTATTTAAAAGTTGCAAATATATCGATCATTCTTTCACTGTGTGCATTGCCTGTATTTTAGGTTACATGTATTTATGTACATATGATTAACAGAACACATAAAACCAGGTTTTGTGATAAACTGTTTAGGAAGTTGTTATAATATATTAATTTTAATACATAATTAAATGCTAGATTTGGGGCTAGGTGCTTTTCATACCATATAACTTAATTCTCTAATGAATCATTGAAGGAATGTAGCATCATTCTCATTATAGATGATGAAAATAAGAAATGTACAATTAGGGTAATTTCCCCAATTTTCCTGAAGTTACTAAATGCAAGAGAATCTAAGGCTTAAATCCAGACCAAAATTTTTCCAAATTTCATATTTTCCATTAATTGACAATGCTATTGTTATTACTGTGTACCTAAATTCAAGTTTGCTTATAAGTGAAGAAACTTGTATCATCACCTTTAGGTTATATTTTAAAAATATATCATTGGAATGTGAAATCTTCTAAGTCGTACAATTGTTTCATACATTTAGTTCAAAAGCTTCTTTCATGTAGAAAACACATTTTAGGTGTCCATTGGTGGACAATCACAGCACTATGGATGAATTTTCTGTATCTGTTAATACATTCTAGCGTAAGTAGATTTTGTGGTTATTGCTTTTGAGTTGTTTGATCATAATTTTAGGATATATACTATAGCAAGTTTATTCCAATTATTAATAAGAAAATTGGTGGGGCATCTGAAGAATCTCTATTAGGTGTGGAACATGCTGGTTCAGACTATTTTAAAACATCAAATATAAAACTAAAATAAAATACAGGTGAAACTAAACTATGAAACAATAAATTACCCACTTATTGTTTGTTTTAAATATTAATGACTATTAGTAGTATTATTAATAGTAATTACCATTTATATTAATTATAACTAATGAGTTATCTTGTTATTCTGTTTTGTTTTAATAGAACCTGCATTTCCAAAAAATTCCCTGGACAATCCAGCCAGTCTATATTATGTTTATTTTAAATCCCTAAAGTGTTACATGAGTAAATAAGCTTGGGAAGTACTAGATTACATGAAATTAGATCAATTATTTGGTGTAGGATTTCAGAAAATTTTGTAATGGCTGACATACTTTGTAAATCTCCAAAGGGAACTACAGTATGCATCATTTCTCAAATGTATTTGACCACGAAATCCTCTTTAAAGGGAACATACTATGGAGATTGCATCCTGTGAAACTCTCTTTGAACAACAGTTTATGATACCTGGACCTATATGATTAGAGAGAAAATAATGAAAATTACTCTTTTTTTGGCATTAAGAATGCACCCTCAGATGATACTACTGTCCCCAAATGGGGAAATACTTCTTAGCAATAACTATGATACGTAACAAACACAGTATGTTTGTCCCTGTTGGTTCGCCATCTCAACATAAATTTGAACATAAAGACAATGAGAGTGATAAATGTATTAGCATGTGTAAAATAGCCATAGATAAACAAAACAAAATAACACATCATCTAAATGTGGTCTTTCAGTCTATTATTGGATTAACAAGTATCTCACTACAGGTGATACCTAATAATATCTCTATTTAATAGCAACAGGTATGTTCTTATCAAAATTCAGCATCAAAAGTGGCAAGTATAATGAGTTTTCAGGACAGTGAAAATGCTCTGTATAATACCATAATGGTGGGTATGTGTCATACATTTGTCAAAATTTATGGAATCTATAACACCAAGTGTGAACCCCAATGTAAGCTATGGACCCCAGGCGATAAAGATTTGTCAATAGAGGTTCAGCAGTGGTAACAAATGTACCTCTTTGGTGGGGATGTTGATAGCAGAAGAGCTGTATACATTGTGGGGTAGTAGGTATGTGGGAAATCTCTGTATCTTTCTCTAAAAATGCTAAAAAATAAAGCCAACTTTTTTTTTTTTTTAAAAAAAGCAAAATACACACATTTCAAAAATATAAATATCTTATTTCTTTCTTTTCTAATAGAGGCATAAGGTGAATGAAGATGAAAGAACAGTGTAGGTGGGGATTTTAATGGATTTATAGAAACTTTATGCTCTAGCACATTTCACATAAAATCAATCAGTAAAAAGTTTTGCACATGGTACTATTGGTACTAGGTATCTAGGTATCTAAATGGCCCAAAGTTCAGGTGTATTTCCTTTTTCATATAGTTATCACCTACTGGTAGAAAAATCGGTTTTTGCTTCAGAGAGGAACAAACATGCAAATAAACATACCCTAGAATATTATTATTGACACCCAAATTTGACATTACTTGAAATTAGATTTATTTTAATGAATTCACAGCTTTTATTTAAGAATACGATTTTTTTTGTATGACTCTTGAGTTAGTGATAGAAATGGTGATTTGGAGGCTATGATAATGAATTTATAATGAAACATCATTTAAGGAAGATTGGACAAAGCACATGTAATCTGGAAAAGGATTTTACATTATTCCCAATTTAGTCATTTCACATTCTATGTCTCACATGCAAATGTCCCAACATTTATATGGGATCCTGGGGATGTGTGGCCATCTATTTTTAATTTCAAAATATAAGGCATTTGGTTTCCTGAGGATGTATTCTAGTATAAAACTCAGGAAAATTACTAAATGATGAAGCAAAATAAAAAACAAGAAGGAAACAAGAAAAAAAACCCAGATTATCCCAAACCTTCCTAACTCAGCTGCACAAGCCTGTCAACTTAAGCCTTTTTAACACCTATTATACTGATGGAGAGGCCAATGTAGTGGAGTGCAATGGACGGACGAAAGCAGTACTCAAATCAGTTATTCCCCCCTGCCCCTCATCCCAAGGATGGCACCCGTGTGATGTAAGGATCCTTTGGGATAACTTTGGCTAATGATGATGTGATGATAATAACCCATCTATGCTTTGTGCTTACTGCCACTGGTGCCTCACCTCAGAAGCCTGGCTGAAACCTGACTTCACTTTTACTGAAGTATCATGCAAAAAGCAATAGGCACATTTCGGTAACTCTCTTCTGAGACTCTTATTACTTTTGTGTACATTTGCCTATAATAGCAGGCTTTTTACTGGCTAATTTCTTCCTAGAATATCATTACTTCTTCACGTGAATTATGACATCGGTATCTGATGCTTAAATAACATCAGCTCAAGTATTTCTATAATATTCTCTTAGTAAAGCAAAGTTCAGTATAATTTTAAGGAAGAGTTTTTTTTTTTATCAGTTAACAACAGCTTGCAAAAGAAAGATTTTTTTTTTTAAACACTACTTTCATTGATTAGCCATCTTATATTTTTATCTCATTATCGTTGAAGACAAGAAAACCACGATAAACATTTTAGGGACACACCCTATGCAATAAGGAAAACTAATTAGTAATAAGTTTAGGAATATTAATTGATAATCACAGATTTGTGGGAAATTGTTAAATTTCCTCAGTATTAACTGGCTGCTTAATTTGGTACCTTGAAACAATGACACCTTTAAATGCCAGTACTTTGTTGGGCTGCAGAAGGGATCAGATGTGCTTTCTTTCTGAGTCAGTGGTTCTCAGGGAAAGTCCTATTGGTATTTGGGTGTAAATAGGACTTGCACCCAAGTGAAATGTTTTTAGTGAAATGTCTAGTTATTGGAGGATGTTTAATCCACTGCTTGCAATTATCTCTCTCCAGGCATTCTGACAACCAGCAACCCACTCCTTTTCATATATTTCCTGATGAACCCTAGGAGACGCATTGCCACTACAGATGAGAAACTCTGCTCTCAGAGGGTTATGTTGACCTAATTCATAAGATAATCTACTCTGAAAAAGTGTTTTACAAACTGGCAAATATCTGATGAATCAGAACACATCACTGTCAGTCCTTTTGAATGAGAACTAACTATAATTTGTTTCTGGGTGCTAGTAATTTTTTTTAACTTGTTGTCCTAATGAAGACCAAAGCAATTTCCCTCTCCACAGATTCCCTTTATCACCCCACTGAAAGTCATGTCAATCTAAGGAAGGTTGCTGGGAGTTTTTTAGATGTCTTCAATGTAAAAATTTCCAGAACATCTGCTAGAGAACTCAATTTCACTTTAATATATATAAGAAGGAAATTGACTTATTCTTTAATGAATGCATTAATTTTAGTATGAAAAATCACAAATATTATAAATAAGTTTAACTTATTTGCTTAAGATCAAAATTTTAATAGGCAGATTAAATCTAGTAAAAGGTTAAGATTGCATATTATCTTTAAAAAAACAAAGACAAAAAAGTTAAGTGCTGTAGAAAACATGAGTGGTAAGCCTAGTGCTGATTAGAAATGAATAACTGGGGTGACCTGGACTTAATCCTCACCTTACCAGGCCTCAGTTTTTTTCATGTATAAAATGAGGGCTTTCCATGTTATCAATTAGGTCTAAAATACATCTTTCTGTAACATCCAATTAATCTCTACAAAAACAAGTAAAGAGCAGAAGCAGTATCTAAATTGGAAGTAAGTATCCCCAAAATCATGTGTTTCCATAGTCAAAGGAGATATGATTCAGGAGAAATGGACAACTGGATCTCATTTTTAATCATACAACAACTAAATTAAGGAAAAGCTAGTTTACATAATGTTAACTTCTTGTGAAATTCTGGGCAAGGTAGCAATGTTATTTTTATTTTGGAGTCTTGGGAAATAACTTGGGAAAGTTACATATGATCATGTGGATTACTGGAGCTCCGCTCAGTTCTTTTTTATGGGTTGAATTATTATGATACACAGTACTGAAAATCACATGGAATCCAGACATGATTTAATACCACAGGCTGCCAAAATCATGATAGGAGTCCATTTAGTTTCTTGTCAGTTGTGTTTGAAGGGCAAGTTAATTCAAAATAGAAGACAAGTGAGATATTATGTGAACTCTTATCTTGTTTGTTCCCCTAGGAAAATGGATTAGTAAGTCTTATCCCAGGAAAGGCTGAGAATATTCACCACCTGCCAACAGTATGTTTATGTTTTTTCTCTCAGTTTTAATTCTTCCTGATGTGGTTAATGAGTTCCAGAGATGAAGAACTTTTTTACTGTTTGACCTAATGTATGTAAAGTTCTAAAAAAGCAATGCTGACATTAACCTGTTTACTATATTCATTCATTATCTATACCTACAGAGATACAACTTTATTCCAGCCTCTGTGTTAGGGGATTAAAAAAAAAAAGTGAGCTGAACTTCTCACAAGGGTTGTATAGTGTACAGGGAGAAACACACATTCAAACAAATAATTGCAATTAAGTTTAATTGTTATGATAACGAAAGGTAGAGCAGTAGAATGGAATATAGAATATCCATTAGAAATATCTAATATGTATAACATATTTCCTGAAAGAAAATTTCATTTTGTAAGCAAATATTTTACAGAGAAAATATTAATAGTTAAGTCTCTCAGGAAAATTGGAGGATATGCTGAAGTTCAATCCCATGGACAAGGTGCAGGTGAATGGACACAGCATTTTGTTACTGAAACACCAGGGGTTTAGTCTTCCTCAGGCTTGTCCAATCTACCACCCACAGGCCTCCGGTGGCCCAGGATGGCTTTGAATGCAGCCCAACACAAATTCATAAACTTTCTTAAAACATTATGAGATTTATTTGCAATTTTTTCTTAGCTCATCAGTTATTGTTAGTGTTAGTGTATTTTATGTGTGACTCAAGACAATTCCTCCAATGTGGCCAGGGAAGCCAATCGCTGAGAAAACAAATATTGCCAGGCTTTATTTGAGTGATGTTGGCAGAGGAGATGAGAGCCAAGTCTCAAATCTGTCTCCCCAGTCAATGAAAATTGGGGATTTATGTAGCAGGGAAGGAATGTTGCTACATGTAGGGAAATATGAATTAGGGAGAGGTAAGGAAGAGAAGCTGGTCAATAGGAAGCAGTTGATTGGTTAAGAAAGCAGGAATTAGAGAGGGACCTGGTGTCCCATTATTCGCATGTGGTGATCTGGGAAGCCTGATGGTTAGTTTCCTGAGAGAAGAACTCAGGTAGGAAAATGTAAGTTTCCAGCCTTAAGAACAGGAAGGGTTAACTTTTATGTTTATTCAAAAAGACTGTAAACATCAGTTCTATGGGGAAATGGAAGCAGTTTTAATTTTAGGTATAGGAGCCACAGGATGAAGGCATGGAGGGTGGAGAGCCTGGTATAGTGAGTCACTGGAAATATTTAGAGGGCTTGTAGCTTTGCTACAACTGGGGAAGTTGAGATGAAGCAGGCCACAAAAGTCACTCCATTAATATTTTGCATTTCTTGCTAAAAAGCTGAGATTCCATCATATTTGCTTCCCAATACAGAGTTCATTTAGCCTTGGGGTTAAATGCAAACTCATCACTGGATTCTTGAGGTTGTTGGATACTAGAACGTTATCTTCTTTAAACAGCAATTAAGCTCAATCTTAAGTAATTTGTAAAATGTATTATTTTACATAAATATATACTAAGAGCCAGAAAATAAATTTACCATGAAGTTTAGAGATTAAATAAGAGGCTGCAATAACATTTCTCGAATAAAAGGAAAAGTCAAAACTCCACGTCCAGAGACCCGAGCCTTTGCTGTGACTCTCCTTGGCCACTAGGGCTTCGTCAGCACAGCAGTTTGCGAAGCTTTTGAGGACAGTGATGTGTTACTGTAATCTGGCTTTCAAAAACAAATGATGAAAAAAAAAGGGATGGAGCTGTTAGTCACAACGAACTGGAGTTTAGCTTTTCTCTTGCAGCAATAAGAAGTATTTCCAGCAAAATAATCACATTTTCTTATTGATATTGAAAGTCTCATCCATTGTCATACTTCCTGTGTATTGTAATACTTATCAGGCTTAGAGAGGGAATAAAAGGATCCTTTGTCATGTGAGAAGTCCAGCAGAGTTTCACCTTAGTCTTTAGAACTTAAGAATTAAGTCAGTCCTGAAAGCGGCCACATGCTCCAGAACAGATTTTCCAGACAGCATAAGTTGATGACTG
Source organism: Cebus imitator (assembly GCF_001604975.1). Taxonomy (NCBI): domain Eukaryota; kingdom Metazoa; phylum Chordata; class Mammalia; order Primates; family Cebidae; genus Cebus; species Cebus imitator. The sequence continues at coordinate 1,248,570 of NW_016107480.1, read as the reverse complement.
ATATCTAGGCATTTTTGTCACACTGAAGAATGACATAGTATATCATATTATAACACTATTATAAAATGGCCAGTAGTTAAATAAAACACTATCTTAACATGAAACCAATACAGAGATGTGACAATAATTTTCCCTTGAGTTTCTCTTATTATGGCGTGCATGCACTTTATTTAATTTTTGAGGGAGTGATTGATAATTTTTTATGTAAAAATGACTACTTCACAGGAATTCAGTAACAAATGTCACATTCAGAACAAATTGAGTTTAGTGTTACTTAGCTAAATTGAAAATACTGATAACATAAAATAATTTAACTCAGTATTATTTCAACAAACCAACGAGGGAAAACATTTCAGTTTAAAAAAATCAAGTGTTTAAAGTTCCAGTCACTTTCAGAAAAGTCAAAAAGGCTATTTTTCTAAAGAGTAAAAGCATGGTTGGCTGGCACAATAAAGACGTTAACAAAATTCTGCTTTCTGTTTCTATGTCAGACATTTGAAATCTCTTTGACTCTGGCAAAGTTGCTTGATTTCTCATTTCTCCAGTTGTGAAAAGGATATAAAAATTTATCTATCTTTTTAGTCTACAGTCAAATGAGACAATGTCTATAGACTACGTCACTTTATAAAAATGCAAAGTAGCGTTATTATTCTGTAGGTTAGTGACTATAAACAGTCTCTCGCAGATTATGGTAATTTTTCTGTTCTTTTCATGGAATTTATGTGACCAGTTTTGTGCAGGCAAGCTTTCCATGCTTTAGATAGATTCTTTAATATGTTGAAATTAAATTTTCATTCATATTTTTTAGATCTTCTTATTCCCTTTTCATGATTTTGTGGTTGTCATGTTTTTACAATTCAAAAATTTAATATCATAAGATAAAAATAAAACTAACAAGTATTGCAACACCATTTCTCTCAAATTAAAAAATGTAGAAGAGAAAGAAAGAGCAGCAATATTATTACCATCCAAATACAATGGCTGTTAGTAGCTTTTATATCCTGCCAGTCTTTCTTTCTATGTATTGTAATATATAACAATGTATATTAATATTTATATACATTATGCATATTAATATTATATTATGTATATTATTAATGTAATTTTATATCATAAGGATTTTTTTAGGTAGCACTACCTTCCCACTCCCCTCCCCATTATCTAAATCAGAGGTCAGCAAATTCTTTCTATAAAGGACCACGGCTTGCAGGCCATAGCATTTCTATCACATCTATTCAATTCTGCTAATGTAGCAACCAGAGACTATATGTAGATGAAGAAGTGTTGCCATCTTCCTATAAAAGTTTATATACAAACACAGGCCGCATATCGAATCTGACTCATGGCCCCACAGTTTGCTAACCCCCATCTAAATGATTATAAGTTATCACATAATTTAATTATTAAATAATTGTATTTCTCTTCAGTGGTTTTATATTTCTTTGTCTCAATTAGGATTTGTCTTAATTACTACTTAATGCTAGGTTTAATTATATTTTCTCTATAGTAACTCTCTAAGAACATGGCTGGAGTACAGTACTTATAATCACCATGCTATAAACTAGATCACCGGAAGTTATTCATCTCAAAGTAGAAACTTTGCATCCTTTGGTGCTTTTTCCATTTCTTCCATTTCCCCCACTTCCCAATCCCTGGCAACCACAGTTCTCCTTTCTGCTCCTGTAAGTTTGACTTTTTTCAGTTTCACGTATAAGGGAGATCATACAGGATTTGTCTCTGTATACATTATTTTGCTTAATATAATGTTCTCTAGGTTTATCTATATTGTTGCAAATGGCAGGATTTCCTTTTTTAAGATTCAATAATATTTCATTGTATACATTTATCATATTTTCTTTACCCATTCATTCTTTGATGGACACTTAGGTGGATTGCATTTCTTGACTATTTTGAATGGTGCTGCAGTGAACATGGGGGTGCAGACATCTCTTTGAGTGAGTGATTTTATTAGCCAAAGGAAATAATTCTCTTTTTAATTTTTTAATGAAGCGAAAAATTAACAGTAATTCTTTTTAATTTTTTGAGGAATCTCCATATTATTTTCCCAAAATGCCTGTACTAATTTACATTCCCACCAACAATGTATAAAGGCAGTCTTTTCTCTACATCCTCACCAATATTTGTTATCTTTTGACTTTTTGATAGTAGCTAACCTAACAAGTGTGAGATGATGTGTTCCTGGGGTTTCAATTTGTACTTCTCTGATGATTAGTGATGTTAAGCACATTTTCATATATCTATTGTCCACTTGTAGGTCTTCTTCAGAAAAGCACAGGAAACAAAAGCAAACATTAAAAAGTAAAACTACATCAAACTAAAAAGTTTCTGCACAACAACAGTAACAAAAATCAATAAAATAAACAGGCACAGGAGAAAATAGGTAAACATGATATATCTGATAAGGGGCTAATATCCAAAATATATGAAGAACTCATGCAACTCAATAGCCAAAACAAAAACAAATGACCTGATGAACAAAGGACATGAATAGACATTTTTTTCAAAGTAAGTATACAAATGGCTAATTACTTAACCTATTTTTCACAGGAATCATAGTTTTCCTTTTGTTTTCAGAAATGTGCTGAATCCTCTGAGGCCTTTGATACCTTATTTTACCCTATCACTTAGATAATTTAACTTTGTATGATTCTAGGCTTGAAGATTTTATCCCTCAGCACTTTGAATATAAATACATTAATTTAATGTCTCCTTTTATGTCTCAAGTTGCTTTTAAAACTTGATTTCAGTCTAATTTCGCCCTTTGTAGGTGATTTGGTCTCAGTCTCTGGAAGGTTTTAGGATTTTCTGTTCACCCTTGTTTTTCTGTTTTGTTTGTTTTTTTGAGAAGGAATCTCAGTCTGTCACCAGGCTGGAGTGCAGTGGCCTGATCTAGGCTCCCTCTGCCTTCCGGGTTCAAGCGATTCCCTGCCTCAGCCTCCCAAGTAGGGGACTATAGGCGTGCGACATCATGCCTAGCTAATTTTTTTTATTTTAGTAGAGTCAGGGTTTCACCATGTTGGCCAGGATGGTCTCCATCTCCTGACCTCATGATCCACCCGCCTCGGCCTCTCAAAGTGCTGGGATTACAGGCATGAGTCACTGCTTCTGGCCTCACCCTTGCTTTTTTCAAGCATTCTCTGAAGTAAACTTAGTTGTAGCTTCCTATTAATGTATTTATTCATTTAGTGGTAGTCTATGAACATTTTTAATTGGAGAATAATATTTATCACAAATTGGGGAAAATTTTATTCCCTAGTTTAGTAAATGTGTCCTTCTTTCTACTTTTTTTTTTTAAAATTTGGACATTCCTGTTCCATACACTTTTCCTCCTATATTCTTGTATATATTCACTTTGATTTTAGAAATCCTATCCTTCTATTCTTTTTGGGTGCCTTTTGAAGTTACTTTACTCCATCTTTTTGCTTTCTAACAGTTTTCTCTGCCTGTGATCATTCTGTTGTTGAAACCACTATTGAGTTCTTTATTTCAACAATTTCATTTTTCATCTCCAGTATTTTCAATTACTTCTTCCAGCTGATGATCCATTTCTGTGTCTGGAATGCAATGTCTTCCCTTATCTACTTGAGCACATTTATTATGCTTATTTTAAATTCTTCTTCTGTCTAACATGGTAAATCTTTTTCACTATGGTTTTTAAAAATATTGTATTTTTAAAATAGCAGTTAAGTATAAATGGCCCAGCAGTTTTCTTCAAGAAATTATTTTTCCCAAGGGATAGTAAAGTGTTCTCGGGGAAAATACTGGCAAAATACTAGATTGTATCTCTCCTGGAAAATTTCAGAAGGGGAACATGCTTCAAGGAGGAGATTTTTTTTTTTTTTTTTTTTTGTATTTTTTGCTCTGTTGCCCAGCTGGAGTGCAGTTTTTGTATTGCAGTTCACTGTCATTTTCCTCTCCTGGCAATACAATATTGCTCTAGGAAATTTTATTAAACTTCCAACTCAGTCAGTGCCCTTTGCCAAGTACTGAGTCTGTGGGTTGTAATCCTCTCGTCCCCAAGGTATTTAGGTCAGAAGAGGACATGCTCAGGGGCTACAGTGGGCCTACATGTGTTTCTATCTACCTGTTCCCTGACCTGGGCCACAATATTGCACTCAAGTTATACTGTAGTTTCAAGCTGGTGCTAGGCTGATATGACAGTGGATCTTATTTTATATTATGTATTTTATTTTATTTTTATATCCTACAGAGGCAATGGAGGGGCAATAGTGTACATAAAGTGATGCCAAGGGAACAATGAACAAATGACTAGAAAACTCTTACGCAGTCTATCCCCAACTGTGGCTCCTAGCCTTCTCTCACTTGTCTTCCATTCCTGCCCTTGGAATAAGTGCCAGAACCCAGTTCCTTCTATAGTCCTCAGAAAAATCGTTTGTCAAGATTTCTGTGATTGTTTCTCATACCCGTCAGTCCCCTTCTGACTTCTGTGACTTCTCCAGTATTGCATTAGGGTGGAGGAGGCACCTAATGCCAGGGTAGTTCACCATCTCATCATGGGCAGAAATGCAGTTGTTTCTTTAAGAAGAGTTTATGGAAACTATGGCTCTGATTTTGGATAAGCTGAACATGCTCAGCTATTTTATACTTGAGTGATCTTTTGGCTGGGTATATAACTTTAGAACCACGATTTCCTTCCTTGGTGCTTTATAAGTATAGCTCAACTGCTGGAGGACTTTCTGACAACCGATTATTTTCCCTTTTAAAGTGCCTTGGTTTCTCTGCTTTGATTTTCAGGATTGCTTCTTCATGTATAAAGCACACTAGTTTAATGGTTTTGTGCTGAGTCTATCCCACAGACTGTGGCCAAGCAATGGTTGAAAGAAGTACTCAGACATAGGTATACAGTGAAAGAGTGCTAGGGGACTGCCCAGAGAGTGAGCAGTCTCAATAAGCTGGTGCTGCTTGCTTTTATTCATTACTCAGTGCATACATAATGCTGAAAGCCTGAAGCCAACACCATCTGTGGGTAATTTACATTGTTGTCCCCCTTTGAGGAAGCAGTCATGCATGTGGATGAGCAAAGGTCAGTTTTAGGACAACATGAATAAACAAGCTATTTAGATGAACTCCACTACATTACCTTGTACCTACTCCTCGCCCTTTGCCTCAGGGTAAGAATAGCCACCTTCAGCTCACTCTTCCCCGAAGCTTTGCAAAGCCTCCCTGCCTTCCAAGAAGGTTTGCGTCTTTCCTATAATTTGTTCCACCATCCTGACTGACCTCTATCTACAGTCTGGTCATTAACCGTATAATAACATTTTTTTCCCCTGAAATATCAAATACTTCTTGAAACTGCAGGTTCAATCATCTTTAATCTCTGAAAGTTTTTTTGAATTAAACCTAAAAGTCTTCTCTGTTTTATTTTTTCCTTCTTTTACCTTTTTGAGGCACCAATTATGCCTGAGTTGAATCACCTTTGTCTATGCTGCACACATGTTATTTTCTTTAGAAATGCTTTGATGGCTTGCTCAGTTTTGCCAAGTTATTCTGTGTCCCTCTTAGTCTTCATTTTGCTCTTCCAATGGGGACTTTATTTTGTGACAGTTTTATTATTTGTATCTTGTCTCAAGCTCTGCCAACTCAACTCGTTTTTTTATCCTTTAATCTAATGTCTCCCTGTTTCTATCTTTAAGCCTTATATCTCTGCATTCATCTCTTATTTCATGGATTTGGTATTTCCTTTAATTTTGTTTGAGTTCTTGGAAATGGCTTAAGTGATGAACTTTAATCTGCCCTGTAGAAACATGTTTTAAGAGGTGTTATTCACCATTTGTTTTCTCCGTTTCTTTCTAGCTTTTTGAAGGGACTTAAAACAATACATATGCCCTACTTATTTTCTGATTATGAATTATTTTTGAATATGAAATCATAGTTTGACCTTGTGTTTCTGCAATCTTGAGAGGGTCAAATGAATTTGTAGATATTACCTTAGCCACTCCTGTTAACTTAGTCTTTTGTTTTGATTAACAGAACATTATTTTGCCCCTTCATGTGTGCCATACAACTAAAGAAATCTGTGCCCTCAACACCCTTTCTGGGATTAAAGTTCTGGGCATCTTCACTTTGTTTCATTTTCATCTCTGTCTCTATTTGACTGATACCCAAAGTCTTTTATCATATATATATTCAGTTTCAAGGTTATAGTGAGGGTTAACTTAAATTAAAAATGAAAGCGAAGGAAGCAGAGATATTAATAAACTGCCATCTTAAAATGGGAATACATCTATTTATTTTGCAAAACAATTTAACTCCCTTTCTTTCTGTCTTATGGAAACACCATGCTCTAGATATTTTCCAAAAAAAATAAGCCACCTATCAAGATCTCTACCCTTAACCAGAATGGAATTGTCAGAGGCTTTACAAGTAGGGCTCTTCTTAACCTTTTCCAAACTAAATTCTTAGGCAGATCTCTATCTCTCACATAAGTCTATTGTCCCACACGTGAGAAAAAGAGAAAAAAATATTATCTTATTCTTACATTGTTCAAGTATACCCAGGGTTTTTTCTTTCCCTTTTCTTTTGTCATTACACAGATAAATCAAGTCAGATTCATTGAATCAGGAGGTTATAAGCCTCGTTTTCTCTAACTTACTGACATTAGTCCTTGATTAGTAATATGTTCATCTCAAGACTTGAGAGAAATAAGAAAACAGCTCTTCTCTATGAAACTATTGTTTGGAAATCCTTCAAATACCAGATAAACCCATTAATTCAGAAGAAGGGTAATTTCATTATGATACAGAGAACTCATAAACATATGATGCTTATTTTCTGCCTCTAAGAAATGATGATATTTTCAGACATATTCTTGCTAATATACAATGCACGCTGGGAGGACCATGTGCTGTTGTACCTTTTTCACCTAAATCACTATCAATATGGGGTACAAAATGTTCAAAATGTGATTTAAAATTTCTTTGCCATCATGCTAACTCAAGTGATACCTTTTCCATATGTTTAATGTAGTTTTTAAATTTTTCATTAGGCTAAATATTGAGAACTCACGGACACAAAGAAAGGAACAAAGAAGGGGCCTACTTGAGGGTGAAGGATGGGAAGGGAGAGAGGAATAGAAAAAAATAACTATTGAGTACTGGGTTTACTAACCGGGTGATGAAATAATTACCTGCTCTCAAACTCCTGACCTCGGGTGAACTGCCCACCTTGGCCTCTCAAAGTGCTGGGATTACAGGCATGAGCCACTGCTCCCAGGCTAAAAATATTCATTAGGCTATAAGTTAAAGGTAAAATTTTTTTATACCCACTTCCTTCAAGGGAAAGAAATGCATTCTGTATCATCATAAATAGTACGCAGGAAATAGGCAATGCTGTTCATTCTATTACTTGTTTGGACAAGGGCATTATTAGCATAGAGATCACTGGTATTGTGTCAGCATCCACAGTCCTGTTTAGTGCCAATCTCCTACTTTGAGTTAAATAGAAGAAACATCTCAAGGCTTGGAGGCTGCAGTATCTGATAGACAATGCTGATAAGCATACAACAAAACATAAACAGAATATTAATCTCAAAAGTGTTAAATAGCTCAAAGACAATCAAAAGGATTAAGACTTGTAGGGTCAGATTCGTAAGAATTGCTTAGTTAGCTTGCGTTAGCAGCAGGGGAATTCATTGCTTCTCTTTTGCTTAGATATATCTGTGTCCAATGAATCATTCAGGAAATATTTATTGGGCACCTACTGTCTGAGATGTAGAAATGCTGGAGACAAAGTGATAGAAATAAGATAAATGAGGCATGGGTTCCTCGCTCTAGTAATTTACAATGTAAGAGGGCAAGGACTCTACATAAAATAGAAGGTAGAAGCCTGTGAGTGGTTTTGGAAAGACTTACTTGTAATAACCTGGTTCTCCATGTATTCTTGTGCTGTGTTGTTCCATATCATCAACTGAATATGAGATTTAGTTCTATGAATTCCACATCAAATATGTGATGAACAACAACAAAAATAAAACAAAAATACTCCCAGTTTGGGTATTTTGCATATGGTTTGAAGGTTTGCTGGAGAAAAGAATGGATCATATCATAAAAGCAAACAGAACCTTAAATTTCATATTAGAATTCCAGTTATTAAAATTTATTTGGGCATCTTCTATCTTGATACCCATCTAGTCTTTGTATGTGAGTACCATTTTCATCAAGAACTGGTATGTTTTTGATTATGCTCTCTCTATATACTCTGTCAACAGCCTGAAAATGTGTGTAATCTGTAGATCTCTAATAAGAAAAAAATAAGTTTTGGGTAGATAGGAAGATTTTATTTTTTCATTATTTTGCATAGCATTCACCAATGCTCACAGTATACTATTTATGAGGTGTGATACATACACAGGGCATTGCTTTTCCATGGGGATCCAATTACTTCTGTATGGTCCCTTTATGTGGAACAGGTAACCTGACAACATTTATTCATAGAATGAAAATTGGTCATATGAAAAATGGCCCATGCAACAAGTCTTAGAATCTCAGGATGTCACATCTTGAAATTGTAGAGATTCTGAGCTTAACTCCCTTTTGTTACAGCTGACAAACTGACACATAGAAAGGTCTGCCCAAGGACACCTGCCTATCCTATGAGATCAAGCAATTTATAACCTTCTCTGATAGCTCCTAAGATTTGCATGCCATAGAGTGGTGGTGTGAAGTCATAATATAGGGTTTGTAGGACAGGATTTCACCCTTGATAATTGTTTTTAAGACTCTTAGAATTTATGTGATTATTCCATCTCCTGGATTGATCATTTCTGACACTTTATAGTTGCAAGTTAATGCACAATCCAGATCCAAACAGTTTCCATAAGAGAACAAATATCAATTTGCAAGACAGTATATAATTCAATTTTAATTTAAAAATTGAGATGAAAATCCTCCTCAGAATTAAGGTCTGTCCTCTTCAAAAGTTTCTTAGCACCTACTTGTATCTTAATATTGCTGTTATATCTTTGGGACTTATTCTCTATGCATTATATTTTCTCAACTCTCAGAAATCTCAAAGCAGAGATGATCATACTTGACACCTCCCTTCTGGTTTAGCCCAGTGGTTTCACATAGATGTTTGCTTAGTAAGTATCTACTGCCTTAATGGCTAAATGAAAGGGACTTCTACTTGCTAAATTTTAATTTACTGCTTGCTCTTCCCCTTAAAAAGGATGTATTATAATAAAAGTAAAACAGAGCAAAGACCTACATTGCATGTGAATAACTAGCTTCTCTGGCTGATTGAAATTGGCTTTTGCCATAGTTATATATCTAATAATAAGTGAGACTGATTTTTCTATTCATAGCTATGAAACATTTTATTCTTTCCCATGGTCAAAACGTTTTACTTTTATGATATTTCTTTATTTCAAAGCATTAAATGTACAATGACTTATTGTGTGGTTTCTTGGCCTTTTTCTTATTATATAATACTGTTTCATTTTTTTAGACGTGACTTGCAATGTGGATTTATTTTGGCAGTCACATTGCGTATTAGTGATAAAGATGATGGTAGGACTTGGTATTTTTCATACTCCATCGTTATTGCTAATTACTGACTACAAATTATTTGAAAGATTCATCCTTTGGACCATTTTCTACTATACATGAGGCTGGTAACATCAACCTCATTTTATTAAGATCATCAGGGTTCACTCAAGCATGAATATATTTTAAAAGTGTTATTCCACATTGAGCTTTTGCTTACTTTCATTTTTAATGGAAAAAGCTTAAGGCCCTTTGGGTCAAACCCATTTACAATCAATAGCACAAAAAAATCATTAAAAAATAAAATAATTCATTATTGATGAAGCTGGATGATGGCATCATCCCATGTTAACATTTATAAGTTCCAACAGTTAATAATAAATCTATAGCATGGGGAACATAAAATATTTAAAAAATGAATAATTGATTTGCTAGAGGATCATTCATTAAGTGATTCACCAATATGGAAATGAGCACGTAGACACAATATTGTAATTCATTCTTGAGAAATTACCACTTGGCTGAGGAGTAGGAACAATCCAGAGAGAATGACAGAAAAGTTACTAATCTCAACTAATTTATTTGAAAGAAATATGTAGATTACAAACAAATGTTTTCTTTGCAGGCTGAAGCTTCATTTCTGTCATTAGCCACACTTCCAGAGTCTTTTTGGCGTGACATATTGCTGTGTGGATTAAAATTAGTATAATAGAAATCTACAGTACAAGTAGTAGGTGAGAATGTGTCTTTAATCCCCCAAAACACAGTGCAATGATATTTCTTCCTGTAAACTTTTGGGAGTAGCATAAGCTACCCAAAATTGACTTTCTATTTTTGGGAAACTACAAACTTATTTCTAGGAGGGAAGACCATATTTCCCACTACAAAGAAGCCAAATGTGTGCAGGTGGGTGGAAGAGATATATCCTTTTCTTGGCTCTTTCCAACTAATACAGAGATATTTGGACATAAACACAGCTCCTGCCCAGTTAGAAGTTAGAAGAAATGATACAAGTTGCAGTGTTAGACAGTTTTTCTGGTGCTGTGCTGAAGTTGGAAATAAGCTGGTAGAGTTTTCCGAAGCTAGACTCAGCCTCTTTTTTGCAGCAGCTTCTGGGCTGGGTTTGCCTCCCCTCTGTTCTTTTCAACCCTGATTTTTTAACCCTTGCCAAAAATTCTTACCACAATTTCTGACTGAATGACCCACAGTCGCAGCTGACATCTCAGTACTACGTTTTCTTCATCTATAAAATGAAGAATAAGAATTGTACCTATTTTATAAGATTGTTTTGAGGATTAAATGAGATAATGGAAAAAGGGCTTGGTATGGGCCTTGGTCATAGTAGGTATATAAAGAATGTTCACCATTATCATTTTTATCAATATGTATAGTTCATATCAATTAGATTCCTGCTGAGGTCACTGGACTAGACCAAATGACCCTTTGCGGCTTCCTTCATTGATTTTGTAAAAGGCTATTTATTTCTCTGTGGCAGCAATAGATTTGAATTCCTGTACGGGATGAGGATGTGGTTCTCAAATTAGCACTACCCTTTCAATACATAATAAGATGTCATTACAAATGTCGTAAATACAGATCACAGAGTAATTCTGGAAATAGCCAGTCAACGTTCTAGGGCAAAGTTGAGGAAATTTTATGGTTGAGTTTATAATTATATTTCAGTGGATTTGAAACAAACAATCTCTTTGTGGCTGGTTTGGGTGGCTTGGCCAAGGTCTCACTTTTTCTGAGGTAGGAGACTGAGTCTGGGAAATGACTGAAGACTCTCTCTGTTTTCCTGAAGTCAGGGAGCCACAGGTTCACAGACCAATACTCCCATATTGTTGGGAAAAAAGCTAGATTGTTTCTTTACAGGAGTCATTGTTGAACTCTTTCCTGAGTTCACTCAACATTATTAATAATATCTGCATCAGGAACTTAGTAAAAGATGAACATACCAACTGGGCTTATATAGAAATTAGTATTTTTCAGCTAAAGTACTTTGCATGTTTCAATTAACTATATATCCATGACTACTAGGAAGGATTATTACTGTTTCTAAGTGGAAGAAATGAGGCATACAAATGTTAAGTGACTTCTCCATGTGAGATAATTTTAAAGTAAAGCTGGGAATGAAATACTGGTTTCCTGACACCAAGCTTTAAAGTGTGAGTATATACTTGTTATTTGATGAAAAGTGGTTATTTTTCTGTTTAACTTTTTTTTTTTTTTTTTGAGATGGAGTCTCAACTGTTGCCCAGGCTATAGTGCAGTGGCAGGATCTCAGCTCCCTGCAATCTCCACCTCCTGGGTTCAAGCAATTCTCCTGCCTCAGCCTCCCGAGGGTGGCTGGGACTACAGGTGTGTGCCACCATGCCCAGCTAATTTTTTTGTATTTTTAGTAGAGACAAGGTTTCATCATGTTGGCCAGGATCGTCTCGTGATCTGCCCGCCTTGGCCTCCCAAAGTGCTGGGATTACAGGCGTGAGCCACCACACCTGGCCCTGTTTAACTTTTGATGGAAACAGATCATTTTTTAAAACTTTGATTTCTGAAGGGCTAATTTTAACTGGTGGAAAGGTATCATTCTTTTAACTTGAAAACAAGGTCTTTTAACCAAAACCACTTACTTTCATCATCTGTATTCTTCCCTTCCCACCAGGCTTTCCTCCTTCCTTCTTATTTTTATTCACTTACTTGTCCCACAGTTTTTGCATGTCTATATGTCTACTATGTGACATGCACTCTGTTAGTTTCTGGGAATGTCAAGATAAGGAAGGCATCATTATCACCTAAAAATGTCTCAGTTCAATGCAGAGGATGGACAAGTGAAGAGATGATTATAATTTAACAATCAATTATTTTATGCCCACCCCATTAACTACTAAATTATAATCATCTACAAGCTCTAAGAGAGCAGAGACCATCTGGTTTCTAGCTCAATGCCTGGCATACAGTAAATACTTAATAAATATTTGTAGAATTGATGAAGTAGATAAACAAGAGGAAGGACAGCACATCAGAATGGATGGCTAATTTTGTAGCACCAACTTCTACAAAATTTGCCAGAAGATCTCACTACATGCTGTATTCTATAATTCTCAGAACACATTTCATCCTAATAGGTAAAAATATTTAGTGTTTTGCTTCCTCATTGGAAATATTATTTTTATATGCTAGCAAGAGATGAGGGTAAGAAACAAAGAGTAGACCCAAGGTCAAGAACACGTGTTTGTTTTTCAGGTTTATGGTAATTTTGCTACTTATGTCAATTTTAGTTCATAGTATCACATAGGTGATGTTATTGGAAGTATTTGTCCTTGCCGTTACTGATTTCGGCTAGTACCCAGACCATTCATATCACTGTTATCTCTGCAGGTGAAGGATGCTTTTCAGTGATGGATGTTTTAATTCTCTGTCCAGTCTAATATTACAACTCAGCAGATTACGCCCTTTTGCAATGTGACATCTCCCACTGTCAGCAAATTCCTCCTGATATTTAAATGACTGATTTCTCTCCTCCTACTTTATTTTGACCCTTTGTGACAATATACATAATTCTTCTAAAATATTTTTATTTTACTCTTATGAAACTATGTACTAAATATTAAAAATTTGATATATTGAGAATATAAATTAAATATCCATATACTCATTAACCTTCCTTTCTCTCTTTTACTTTGTAGTGTTGATGCAAGTTAAACAGAATTTTTTCTTAACGTCACAATTAGATGGGTCATTTAAGCTGGTAGGGGACTAGCATAAATAGCAAAAATCACCTTAATATCCTAACTCAAGAAAATAACCTTAGTTATTTTCTTTGTCTGTTACATACTTTTCATGCTAAACTTCAGCCAGAAAACAGATATTCTAAATTTTTGCTCTCTGGATAAATGAAATATGTAATCCTTTGAATTGATTTTTAACTGATTTGATTATTTCAGTCATTTTCATCTGTTCCTCTTTCTTCTATATATGTATTTACTTATTCATTCACTCAACAAGTATTTACTGATCACTGATAAGACACAAAGCAAACAGGATGTGCTGAGGATAGAACAGAGACTAATTGCAGGGGAAAAACTCATGAAGATGCAGCTATCAAAGGAAGCATTCATTTCACTTATCAATGTTAAATTACTTTTTAAGCAATTTGTGCATTTTTTGTTGTTGTTTTGAGATAGAGTTTTGCTCTTATTGCCCGGGCTGGAGTGCAACGGCATAATCTCGGCTCACTGCAACCTCCGCCTCCCAGGCTTCAGTGATTCTCCTGCCTCAGTCTCCCGAGTAGCTGAAATTACAGGTGCCCGCCACCATGCCTGGCTAATTTTGTATTTTTAGTAGAGGCGGGGTTTCTCCATGTTGGTCAGGCTGGTCTCGAACTCCTGACCTCAGGTAATTCGCCCACCTCGGCCTCCCAAAGTGCTAGGATTATAGGCATGAGCCACCACACCCAGCCTTTTTTTGTTTTACTTACATGTGGATTACCTCACACTTTTTTTTTTTTTAAACAAATACTTAGCATGAGTAATCAATAACTGAGTTTTCTTTGTTATTCCTTCAAAAGGTGCCCTATCAAGTTTGCTGATGTGCCAAATGTGAATGAAAGTTTTGAGCTCATTTTTATCCTTGAAGAGGAATATTATTCTAACTTCAACATAACAGCAACTCAGTTTTCCCCATTCACAAAATTTGTACATTGCTTTTCACTCCCTTATGTTCTTCATACCGCAAATTTCAACTTCTCCTTGAGATCTAATGCCTTACTCCAGGCACTGGATTTCTGCTTATGTTAAGATAGGCTAGGATGTGCTTCAGTTAAAAATTAAATCTGAAACCTCAGTGGCTTAACACAACAAGGTTTTATTCTTGCTCATACCACATGTCCCATATATGTCAACTTGAAGTATGAAGAGAAGCTCTGTTTCATAGTCATCAGAGACCCAGACTAACATTGCTGCCACTGAGTCAGGGGAAGAGAAATTGGAGAATCACATAATCGTTTTACTGCCCCAACTCAGAAATAATCACATGTCCCAAGACTATGGATCTATTTCTTTCCTGATACATTTTATATGCTCACTTCCTAGTGTATATATCCAGTTTTTCCTTTTCATGATCTGCAGTTATCCATGAATATTTTTACTTGTGTGTCCTTCGGTTTCCTTGAACTCCATATTTGGCTTCATAATCTTTCTTCCTCAAGCATCTTTTTTTCCTGAATTTCTAATTTGTTAGCCAATGCTCCTAGTCAACCAACTCAAAAACTCAGAGTTGCTTTAAATCCACCTTTCTCTCTCTCTCTCTCTCTCTCTCTCTCTCTCTCTCTCTGCCATTCCTAACAGCCTGAAGTTCTAGGGGTGGCTGCCTTGGCATGATCTCTTTTCTGTCTTTACTCTCTATTCCCATTGCTGTGGTCTGGTCTGGTCTTCTTCACTGTTTCCTGATGCTTAGGCTACTGAAATATCCTTCTTAAGGTGGCCCATGAAATCTTTGTGTAACTACCAGAGTAATCCCTTTTAGTATTTTGCTTACATTCACAAAACTCCATCTCTTTATTGATATTGAAATCTAATTTTCTCTGCCCTTCTTTCATGGCTTTTCTTAAATTGTTTAATACCCTAATTGGGACCTATTTCTGAACATAGATCCTCTATTTTTACCAGGCTGGTCAGTTTTCTATTTTACAAAGATAGTTGTCTCTTCTTACTTTGGACTTCCTCATCTCAACTCCAACTGCTCGAAGCCAAAGCTATCCCTTTATGCCTAGCCTAAGTACATCTTTTCTCAGAGTCTTCCCTGCCTGCTGTTCAGTTCATGGATGCTTTTCTGCTGTCAGCTACGTCGTAGTTTAGCACAAGGTTAGCATCAAATCACTGGTTATTCTGAATTCATTCATTCATTCATTTGGTATTAATTGACTGTGTGAGAAAACATGTACACTGATGTATATGTAGCAGTTAATGAAACAAAGATGTTTCAGCTGTCACAGAGATTACTATGTAATTGGGCAGGCAGGCATTAAAGCAATGATCCTAACAACATAAATGTATAATTGTAAATGACGATTATGGGCATCAAGGAAAGTTGCTGGGTACTCTCAGAGAGAATAACTGAAAGAACTAATTTGGGGAAGCAGGAGTGTATAGTGCTAGGTGCAAAGACCCTGACAGAAGGTGCATGAGTTCAAATCGTAGCCTCACCACTGGTTAGTTGTGAGATCCTGAGTAAGTTGTTTAACGTTTTCAGGCTGCAGTTTCCTTAGCTACATCATGGGAGTGATAATTGTACCCACCTAGGTAGACTGTGTGGGTTAGCTTGCACGAAGTCCATTTATTTCCACCTCCATCTCTCTTACTTGTTTTCACCATGGCTAGGACTAAAGCACAATACTCAATCTCAAGCCTTCATTGCAGCTGAGGTTTTGAGGTCATGTAATACAGTCTGGTCCTGGATGAAAATACCAGGGACGTCTAAGAAAGCCTTTGCTTTCCTGATGTGAAATAGTGATAAAGATGTACTGGTTTTCTATGAAGATCAGTGTGCGATGGCTAAGGTCATGCCCTGTGGCTTGTCACTCTCCAGTGGAGTCTTACAGGAAAAATCCATGATCTGAGGTCCCTTAAGTACACTTTTTATTATCACAGTGTGGAAATGCCTAACCATGAGAGATAGTGAGCTGAATCTGAGCTCTGTGTGCCTACAGAGTTCTCTCCGTCTGCCTCCCCATCAGTGCCTCCCTGCATGCACTGTGCCAAGAGATGATGCAGCACTTTAGCCTCAGGCTGAGCTGCTAAGCCAATGAGCCCACACAGAGCCCAGATGGAAGTGCTAATGCTTGAGCATCCACTCTCTGACATTTTCTCGATAAGCCCATACAGAAAATTGAAAAAAACACTAAAATAGTTTAAATACACAATAATCACTAACGTCTTCAGGAGGAAGCAAGAGAAATATTTGTGGCATTCCCACTGTTGGCATGATCCTAGCTGTGTACTTTCAACTCAAATGTGGCATTGGGCCATGGTATAAATTGCAGAAATTAAAGAAGCTCCTGCCCTAGGCAAAATGGTTTCAGGCCTTGGCATGCCCTTTCTAGCGCCTCTTATTTCCTGTCTTCCACCTGTTAGCTCACAGTGACTTCTGGCTGTCCAAATAGCCCCACTGTCACCAGCCTAGGCCTGTCCTGTTCAGCAATACCCAGTGCCCTCAAATTGACTTTGTTCACAAGGTTCACCCAAACAGGGCTTCAGTTCCTCTTAAGACTTTATCCTTGGCTAGAGTTAATCTGTTTGTTAAACAAAATTGTGCTCAGGTATTGGTGAGATTACAGCAAAAAGCACTGCAGAGTCAAATAATTTATTTGTGAGTTAATAAGAACTCCCATAAAAAATCTGAAGGAATCAGATTGGATACAAATAACATTTGTTGAATACCTATGAGCTAGCACTTCTTATAAGGCTTGGGTATTATTATGTGCAAGGAGGCTTTGTATATGTCTATGTAATCTTCTCAACCAAATGGCATGGGTATTATTATCACTCAAGTACAAATGACGAAGTAGTAAAGTTATAGAGCTTCCATATAGCTAAGTAGTTTAAACTCCCAGTCCGGTGATATTTCTGTGTTGAAGTTGAAGTACGGTCTAATGGTTAAGAGGGAAATCTGGAGCTGTCAACCTAGTTTTGATACTGGCTTTGCTGCTAATTAACTGTGTGGCCTGGGACAAGTTATTTAATATCTTTGTGTCCTGTTTTCCTCAAATGTAAAATGAAGATAATAATCATTCCTAGCCCATAGGATAATTATGTGAGGATCTAATAAGGCGTTGTCTGTAAAGGGATTAGACTAGTATCTGGCACCTAGTAAATGATCATCAGTGTGTTGATTATTACTCTGGGCAATAAGCTCTTAGTGACTGGGCATTTTTGGATCTCTAAAACAATATCACATATAAAACTGTCTACCAGGAAATGCCTGTATGTAGCTCTTTAAGAGATATAAGAACATGATGCTAAAGGGCTTTGTAGAATATTCTTCCAGGTAGACTCATTATTCTCAGTATATATGGGATGTTTTAGTTACAATATTCAGTGTAGGTCAGGAGAGAGAAGTATCACTTTTAAATAACTGTTTAGCCATGAATCTATGACTTCAGCTACTCAACTAGCTTGTTTTCCACAAGTGTTCCACGACCTTCCAGAAAAATTTATGTGTCCCTTCCTGAGGTAACCATCTTGGCCTATTACACACTGACATTCATGGAAAGTTTCTCAACCCATCCTGTATTACTAAACTACAGTTGCATTGATCTTACATATATCACTTTTATGGCACAGACATCTAACTTAGGGTATAAATATCTTGTCCTGCTAATGTGCTTTGTGTGTAGTGTTAGAGAAGAACTTAACAGGGGGCTGGGAAGGCCTGTTGCATATTTCCTAGTATGCGGTGGTGTCCACAATATTTTGTTGCTGATGTGATCTAGGATGATACCAAAGCTAACATTATCAGAGTAAATCAACCTCCCTTACTTTAACCTAAAAGGTATCCTCTCTTCACTTAAATGCGTATCTGCAGACACATGAGGTCGTGAAGGCATTGTTGCAGCCAAGCAGCATCGAAGAGAAGACCCCCATGATCTGCACCTCACAAATCCTACATCTGTCAGCAAGTTTGAGTTCAATTCAATCCAACAAACATCCATCAGAGAGCTTTGCCCTGGAGGTTCTAGTTCTAAAAACAAAGTGGTATAAATAATGATACCATAACCCATTCATTGTTCTAATTAGATCTGCCCGCCTTGGCCTCCCAAAGTGCTGGAATTAAAGGCATGATCCACCATGCCCGGCCGAATTATTCAGTTTCTTATTACAAATTGCTTGCTTAAGTTTTCACATGTTGTTTATTGTACCCCTCTGGTCCCTATACTATCTACTTCTCTGTTCCCTTAACTTACCTCACCTACTTGCAGGTTTAGCTCAAGAGAGCTGTCACCTCTTTGCCCATGCTCTTGTTCTGAACTGTGATTGGAAGTGTGATGATGATTGGCAAGCACATCTTGATTTGACATTTCATAGTGTATTACCATTTATAAGCACTTTAGCATGTTTTATCTCTTTTGCTTTCCACAATAACTCTGTGAGATAGTGTGTTTTCAAACCTTTCCTATAATGGACTTCATTTAGATGGAAAGAGAGAGATCATATGCTTTGTAACTAACTTTTGTGTCTTTTAATGGAGCAGCAGAGAGCCCTAGAGCTGACCACTCTGCGATTTAACTTTTCTGATATTAAACTGACCTAAATCTTTGGTAGTATCAGTAAGTCCAAACTTGTCACAGGTTGATGAATATAGACTCAAATAAACCACATCTTGACCCCATCTAATCACACTGAAACTCATCTCTGTTCATCTTAGCAAGATTGGTAAGAAATGTTTTTTAAAATTTTTATTTTCACATGACATTAATGACAAGATAATTTTAAAAAATTATTTTGGGTGAATAAAAATGTGTATAGATACCAAGTTTAGAATCTCTTACATTCTGCCAAAGTAGTAAATTGGAGGCTAGAAACGCAGCTAAAACTGGTAAAACTGGTAAAAGATGGAGTTAGACTTAGAATGGCAAAAATATAGATCAGCTGAAGCAAGTCATTAGAAAAGAGGAGGCTAAGCAAATTCAACTTGCCCAGACCTGTCAGTCTGTCAGAAGTACTTTTTCCTTCTAGATATAATATAATGTGATTCATACAGAATGAATGAATTTGTGTTTTCAGTCCTGCAAACCCTCCTTTATTCTCTCTCTCCCTCTTTCACACATACACACACACACACATACAGTCGCTTACATATTAAGATTTTATCTAATTCAAAAAACACATTATTATCAGAATAAAGATACAATTCACTAAAACCTGAGGCTCTATTAATTGAATCCTTCAACATTTTTCACTGTCAAATATTATATGGTTATTTTCTATGTTTTATATTCTGTGGTAGATGCTATTGAGTGAATGAATAAGAAACATGAATAAGAAACATGAATAAGAAACTGTCCTAGTTCTCAGCTATACAAATATATTTCCTTTCTTTATATACTTATTCTATAAGCTTTTTTCTATTACTATTATTTTTATTTTTAAAACATTTTGGTTAAAAATGAAGACACACATACACACACGAGCCTACGCCTACACAGGTTCAGGATCATCAATATCACTGTCTTCCTCCTTCACATCTTGCCCCACTGGGAGGTCATGTATGGAGCTGTCATCTCCTATGACAACAATGCCTTACGTTCTTCTGGAATCCCTACCTCCTGGGGAAACTACCTGAGGCTATTTATAGGTAACTTAAAAAATACATATATATCTTATAAAAGATATTTATATAAATATTTATATATTTATATTTATAAAAATGTATATTTTTATATTTATGTGTAGAGAAAGAATACTTTCTTTTTTTTTGAGACAGAGTTCAATCTTGTCTCCCAGGCTGGAGTGCAGAGGTGCGATCTCGGCTCACCGCAATCTCCCTCTGCCTCCCGGGTTCAAGAGATTCTCATGCCTCAGCTTCCTGAGTAGCTGGGATTACAGGCACCCACCACCACACCTGGCTAATTTTTGTACTTTTAGTAGAGACAAGGTTTTGCCAAGTTGGCCACACTGGCCTTGAACTCCTGACCTCAGGTAATCCACTCACCTCAGCCTCCCAAAGTGCTGGAATTACAGGCGTGAGCCACTGCCAGAAAGAATACATTTTAAAGTAACAATAAAAAGAATAGTGAATACATAAGCCAGCAACATGGTCATTTATTATCATTATCAAGTATTATTTACTGTACATAATTGTATGTGCTAGACTTTTATAAGATTGGTAGCACAGTAGGTTTGTTTAGCCAGCCTAACTAAAAACATGTGAGTAATGTGTTATCCTACTGTATTACAAGGGCTATGACATCACTAGGCAATAGGAATTTTCCAGCTTCATTAAAATCTTATGGGAGCACCATTGTATATGCTGTTCACTGTTAACCAAAACATCATTATATGGTGTGTGACTGTGTCTCTATGGATTTACAGTTAACCATTCATTCTCTTTTCAATTCCATGCATTCCCATGGCAATCTTTTCAATGCCGATGACTGCAAATCAATGTCTCCATTCCGAGCTTGTTTCCTTCTGTCTTTACACTTTTAAATATTTTTGGCTCCCTCCTATTAATTGCTAGCAGGATATCCCATAGAAAAATCCATGCATTTGAGCCACAATTATAACCTTTCTCTTTAGACTTACTCTTGCTCATTTTCACATACGTACCAAAAACCTGTAAATAACTAGAAAGTTCTACATTTTTGCCAGTACCTAATCTCTTATATCCATCTAGATATTATAGATGTTCTTCATTTACAATCTCTTAGTGTATCATCTCTTCCCCAGTCCCAGCACTGCTGTCCTATTTGAGGTCTTTGTCATCTCTCTTTTGTGGACTATTTTAAGTGTTTCCTCATTGAGCTTTTTTTCCCATGGTTTCTCCATTCAAGTCTATTTTCCATATTGTTGCAGGATGTTTTTATCTTTTAAAGAAAACCATATAATTTTAACCCCATGCTTCAAATTTACTGATGATAAAATAAATCAGTATCATCTATGCATGCCATCTGAGGTCTTCTATGATTTGACCTTTCTCTACTGACCCGGCTTACTGTCCATTTTCAGCTGCCTTCCAGCTACGCTTCCACTACAGGTGCCTGGGTGCACTTGCTCCTTCAGGCTGTCATCCTGTTGTATTTATTCCCTTTGCCTCCAAGGCTTTCTCCTAATGCCCTCCTCTGCGATCTGTCTGGTGACTCCCTACTGATTCTTTAGGAATCTATGTGAAGACTCATCTCTTCTGTGAAAACTCATAGCTATTTTCTCCCAATTCTTCTTCCCAAGGGACGTGATAATTTATTTTGTCTGCTAGTATTTTATTTGTTTCACCTTATTAGCCTTTAATACAACTGTTTATTTACACAAATAGATATCTGTTTTGTTTCTTTGAGACAGAGTTTCACTCTTGTCCGGGCTGGAGTGCAATGGTGCCATCCTGGCTCACTGCAACCTCCACCTCCTGGATCAAGTGATTCTCCTGCCTCAACCTCCCAAGTACCTGAGATTACAGGTGTGTGCCACAATGCCTGGCTAATTTTGTATTTTTAGTAGAGACTGGGTTTCACTATGTTGGTCAGGCTGGTTTCAAACTCTTGACCTCAAGTGATCCACCCTCCTTGGCCTCCCAAAGTGCTGGGATTACAGGCTATTTTTTGATTTAATAAACCAAATGTCAGTAATTTCTACCTTCAGGGTCTATCACAAATCTGTGTGATTCAGAGTAGTTTAATAAATCAAAGCAGGGGAGAGCAGTGAAAACATTTTATTGAAATACTGTAATATTTTATAGAAAATTAAATGAAATACAATATTTTGAAAATAGGATAGATTTCAATGCAGTTTGCCAGTAGAAAGTAATACCAGTAAGATTTTTGCTGAGATACCAGTGTTTATTGTGGAAATTGCATAAACATTATATATACCAATGTTTCTTTTTCTCCTTTTTCCCATCTCCTTCCCTTGCTCTTTCCCTTATTTCCTCCTTCTCTCCCTTCCTCTAGTTTTTCCTTTCCTTTTTTATCTTTTCTTCATCCATTTTCCATGCTCTCATAGAATTATTACGTCAGTACTTTCCCAAATATTAAGCACTGTGCTTTTGTCTTCATTACATATTTATTGGATAATTCCAAGAACCCATTAAAGAAAGTCCATTTTGACATTTTTTCCTTATTGAATGATACAACAGCCATATGCAAACCTATTCTAATGAAAAAGCATTCACTCCATTGAGTTAATAAGTTAGTTAGGATGGCAACCTTGCAGCCAAAGTGAACTGAAGTAAAGGACACAGCCATCCTTATGCCTCAGCTCACTTTTGGTTCTCTGTGGACTCACTTCTGAAGTCTGGTCTTAAAATTTTATCGTGATGTTTCTGAGTCCATCATGACAAGGCCTTTCCTTTCCTGTTTGACTGTTTTGTCTTGAGAATTATGGCATCTAATCCAGTGTCATAAACTCAGATATTGTGAGAATTTTAAGGATGGCCGGGTAGTGATGACTGAGTAACTCCACCGGGTTGAATACAGTTAGTGTGTGAGATGTACACAGCACTGTGTATAAGGCATTCATCTGGGGCTCTGATTATCATTCTGTGTAGTGACAGGCAGGCACTAAGGTTTCCTTCCTGAAGCAGTTTCTGATTATAAATGTAACCAGAAAACCCAAATCTTACGTGCATTCTTTCAGGATTAATAAAATAAGAAGCCACTTTCAGTTTACAATCAGAATAAAGTATACGCCAACAAGGTGCAGACAAGGTGGCAGTGAGTGAGTCCTGTCTTTTGCAGAAGGTATCGTATCACCAGCAAGTAGGTGGTGAGGAGGGGATGCATGCAAGTCTAAATTTTCTTCAGAAAATATCAAATACTTGCAGAGAGCCTCAGTGAGGCATTTGACTTTGCATCAGCTGACTCTGAATCAGGCATGTAATGTATACCTTCCCTTTCATCCTCCTCTGCAACTGAAAATGCTGGAGAAAAGAGGCTTATCCTATGGGAGGACCGACATTTGTTTGATAAATCTTTGACATTGATTTTTTCTGGTTCTTACTATTAAAAACATGAAACGCGGTTGTTTCTGTGTTTCAAAACATTCATGTATTGAACTCTGAACTTAAAAACATTAAAACATGTATTTCAGATTAGTTCCTTCATTTAAAAATTGATTACCTAAAACTTCACTATGAAGAACTTTCTTGGTCTCTTGAGCCTTGAACATGCTCTGTTGTCCATAATATTCTCACATATTGCCAATAATCATGCCCTCCCATTTATTGCTTTCCATCTAGTCCTTCATTCATTTGACATGTGTCATAGCTATTATATGTGAGCAACTATGCTGCATCCAAAGAAAGATGAAACAGAACAGAACCAGAAAGGGTCTGTACCCTCATGGAGTAGACAGTCTAGTGAGAGCAGTTAGCAGTCAAATATTCCATGAACTAATATAAAACTGTTACTGCTATGGAAAGAAGTACATGATGCAGACAGCAGTATATAAGGATTGTATAGTGTCAGGAACAATACAATATAGTGTCAGGAACAAGATGGTATCTCCAAATAAGCAAATCAGGAACTGAAGATATTCAAGGAAGGTGAGCATTAACTAGATAGTGAAGGAAGGAAAAGTATTTTAGACAGAAAGAACAGTATTTGTTTGATTTTGAATATAGATGCTCCTCAACTTACCATGGGGTTATGTCCTGATAAGCCCACTCTAAAGTCATTGGAAGTCAGTGACTATCTTACTGACTTACAATGTGGCATGGAAGCAACATCAATGTGCAAGTTAATCCCGCATTTGAATCTTATCTTCAGCAGGCTGGGTGAGTGCTCTTGGAAAAATTATCACCCAGAGGTAAAACATACCTTTATGGCTTCTTCTTCTTTGTATATATATATATTTTTGAGACAGAGTCTAGTTTTGTTGCCCAGGCTGGAGTGCAGCGGCATCATCTTGGCTCACTGCAACCGCCACCTCCCAGATTCAAGTGATTCTCCTCTCTCAGTCTTCGAGTAGCTGGGATTACAGGTGCCTACCACTGTGCCAGGCTAATTTTTATATTTTTAGTAGACGGGGTTTAACAGTGTTGGTCCAGCTGGTCTCAGATTCCTGACCTCGAGTGATTCACCTGCCTTAGCCTCCTAAAGTGCTGGGTTTACAGGCATGACCCACCGCAGCTGGCCTCCTTGTATTTTTTAGAGACAAGGTCTTGCTAGGTTTCCCAGGCTGTCATGAACTCCTGTCCTCACGTGATGCTCCTGCCAAATCGGCCTCCCAAATTGCTAGAATTATAGGCATAAGCCATTTCACATAGCTTGTGGCCTCTTTTAAGAACAATAAAGTGAGCTAAAATCACTAGTTGTGTTTTATTTATTTTCTTTTCCACTTTCTTCAGATCAACTCTACTAAATACAAATATCTTCCCTTAGCTATTAAGAAAAAAGGGACCCAGAAATCAGGATGTATGCCATCCTGCTGTATGCTATAGAGGAAAATTTTTTGGGAAGAAAGGCTTCTTAATTTTTTAATATCTGCTTTGGTCCATTAATTTACTGTCCACTTTTTCTTTTCTGTGTTACCGATGGGGTTCAGGACACATTACTCCAAAATACAGCACCTTGGCACTTGAGAAAACAGCAGAAGCAGGAAGGTCTCCATCGTCTTCCCCTTGGCCTTCTCCCCTAAAGCAGGTCACAAGGCCCTCCCTCGTTCCAGAGGTGCTGTCCCTATACCTGGAGGAAAGGAGCACCCGTATCTCTGAAGATGCAGGGACACAGAAGAATCTGTGTCTTCTTTGAAGAAGACATTCATGATTCTGTCTTCAGTGATTGAAGGCAGAATCTGTCTGTCTTCGTCAAACAGGTCTTGCTAGGTACCCCCAGTTATTACTCAAAGACCCCCATTTGTCCACTCAGGCTTCTCCATGACTGTCTACTTTACCAAACCTAGCACAAAAATACATATATTTTCCTGTTTTTTTTTTTTTTTTGGCTGGCAGGGTGAGGGTTACTTTCCTTTTGAAGGCCCCTGTGTCAAATAAAACTTATATTAAATAAATGTGTATGCCCTTCTCTCACTAACCTGTCTTTTGGTATAGCTGCCTCAGCCATGAACCTACAAATAGCAGAGGAAAGAAATTTTTTCTTCCTATAAGTGCTTTAGAATATTGAACCCAGCTTCCTTTCAAAAATCTGTATTACCTTGGTTATATTTGATTATTATTATTGTCATTTAAGAATATAAGGTTGGGGTAGATTAGTTGTATCAATGACTCCAATTCTTCACTCCCCCCACCGTGGCTGTGTTCTAGGCTATATGGGTGGAGGCTATTTCCCTATCCTTGAATCTGAGCTGGGCTTGCAACTTGCTTTGGCTAATGAGACTTAGCAGACACAGCACAGGCAGAGCTGGAAAACACCCTGTGTATTTCTGCTGGCCTCCTCCTCCTCTGAAACTGTCAGGAGAACATGCCCAGGCTAGTCTGCTGGAAGGCAAGCCACATGGAGGAAAGTCAGATCAATCATCTCGGTTGTCCGGACTGATGCCATCCTCATTAGTAACAGAGGGGTAAACTGCAGACATGTGAGTGAGTCCAGCTAAAATCAGAGCTGTCTAGCCAACCCTGGCTGAGCTCACCAAAGTGGGCTGGAGGCTTGTCAACAAACTGCTCATTGTTTTAAGCCACTGAGTTTCGGGGTGTTTTGTTATGAGCATTGCTGTGGTAATAGAAAACTGATGCAAGACTAAGTTGTTTTTTTGTTTTGTTTTGTTTTTGGGGTTTTTTTCTTTGGGACAGGATCTTGCTCTGTTGCCTGGGCTGGAGTGCGGTGGTGAGATCTCAGCTTACTGCAACCTCTGCTTCCCAGGCTTAAGCGATTCTCCCACCTCCCAATTAGGTGGGCATGGTGGTGTATGCCTGTAGTCCCAGCTACTAGTAGCGCGTGTCACCACACCTGGCTAATTTTTGTATTTTTTGTAGAGGTGGAGCCTTGCCATGTTGCCCAGGCTGGTCTGAAACTCCTGGGCTCAAGTGATCTTCCCACCTTGGCCTCCTGAAGTGCTAGGATTACAGGCTTAAGCCACCATGCCTGGGCTAAATTCTTCTTTGTAGTTTTGTTATTTCTTTATAATTTTCTTCAGTTTTATACATTGTATGTCCAATGGAACACAATGAGAAAATTATAAAACAGATGTTTAGCTATTAGTAACTTCCAGGAGACTTTATATTCCATGAAATGTGATATACCTCATCTTGAACACTGGACATTTCAGGGGAAAAAACTTCTGCTTTTCCCCGTAAGTATGAGAAAATACATAGTCAGTTTATTCCAATGATTTCTTTTCTTTACCTGTGAAGAAACTGAGATGACCACATGACTATGTTCTAGAAACGACAATGCTATATGGGGAGAGCACAACCTTTTGGTTTTTTAATGACAGGTACATAAAACTATGCTGGTTTGAAATATTATTGCATATAAACTCATATTACTTTTATAGTTATAAAGAAAGTTTCTCATATTCCTGCTCTTTAGAAATGTACCTGCCTTCTTAAGCATGAAAAAGTGACTGAAATGCCAAGTTTGACAGCTGATTCTGTATAACCACCTAATTCCACATCCTTGGAAGGAAGTGACTCTAAAAACAAACAAATGGACACGTTCTGAGTTATATAAGTAAGGGTGGCATACACAACCAGCAAAATCACCACTGTGTATTACGTATATCTTTAACTAGTTTATATTAAAGACAGTTTTGAGTTTATTTAAGAGAATGTTAGGTTTAATTTGGATTTTTTTCTAGCTACTCACATGCCTTCTCTCTGCCCTAAGTCCTAGGAGATGGGAAGACTGCCTAAGCAGTAAAGCCCTCCAGCCCTCAGGGAAAAGGTAGCAGAAGGAGAATACAGGGCATGGAGGCCATGGGGTACGTGAGAGTTCCTGGCTGACTTGGAGGGCTGCTTTAACACAGCTCATGCTATGTAGGTCATGGTAATTGAATAGATAAAGATGGCCTGCTTCTCTGAGGATTGATTCCCTTTATCCCACACATCATCTCTGTGAAATATACATCTATTTACAGCGTCTTTAGTCAGAGATTAATTTTCATTTTTAGATAATGTTGAAGTGATTGTTTCACAGACTATGCATATGAGAGAATAGCATATGACATTAAAGGTGATTCCTTCAAATAAATTTTACTGGCTTGAGAAAAGTTTTATTATATACATGAACAAGGCCAGTTAATGGTATCATCATGATTATATTACATTTGCATTTATTTATTTGTCCCATGAGAAAGATCAGACAAGTATACCAGAGTGGTTATCTCTATATGGTAGGTTTATAATTGTTTTATTAATCTCTTATGTAATGTTTTGAATTTTCTAATTTGAAAAAGTAATTATATAAGAATTTATTATTAGAAAAATCAAAATGTTAATTAAAATATTCTGATTTAAGGTACACTTTGAGGACAAGGAATGTGTCTTACTCATTTCCAAATTCCTAACACTTTACACTCAGTGCTTGGGAGGAGGTGGTAGGAAAATTTCAAAAAACGACAATTGATTAATGAAAGGAGACACTGAAGTAGGATTCAGTAGGTTGAAAAGGGGCCTCCGTTGATAAGACAGAACACCAGTGTTAAGGTGCAATTATTAAAAAGCAGGAAATATTTTTTAATAGTTACTGTCACTCTTATCCTAAAATAAATAGCAGCTACCCAAGACCTAGGAATCATTTTCATCAGACAGTTGACAACCATTGGATTGTCTCTTGCTCTTTTTTGAAAATTTGTATAAAAAGCATAATTATTTCTGAATCCAGTATTTTCCTATCACATCCTACTCTAATAAGTATCCAGTATAAGAGAGACTATGAATAACAAAGAGAACCAAGGAAGCATTTATTCCTATTTTGATGAAAATTTCATTCCTTTCCTCCAGGAAGTGTTCCTCGATCACTGCAATGACTTTTCTACATAACTGTCTTCACTACCTGTTGTCATTCAGCCAAACAATAGGCCAAAATCATACTGTTTTCCATATATTCACTTTGCTATGGTTCCCCCAGGCAGGAATCATGGCATAGAACTTTATTTTTCTATCATAAAGTGAAAGGTCATCAGTGGACTAACATGCATGCAGTAGCTTTGCTATGCATGGAGCACTCATGTAAACCTTTTGCATGTGTTGGCTCATATCATTCTCTCAACAGCCACAGGAAGCATGTGATTCTTCTTACTACTTTGCAGATGAGAAAGTTGGACAGAGAGGTTAAGGATATTGCCAAGGTCGCATAGCTCATCAAGAGTAGAGCCAGCTGGGCGAGGTGGCACAGCTACTTGGGAGGCTGAGGTGGGAGAATTGCTTGAGCTCAAGAGAAATGCTTCAGCTCAGAGAGAATTGCTTGAGCTCACAGTAAGCTGTGATCTTGCCACTGCACTCCAGCCTGGCTGAAAGAGCAAGATGCTGTCTCAAAAAAAAAAAAAAAAAAAAAAAATATTTATAAATTTAAAAATAAATATATAAATTTTTTTTTTTTTAAAAAAAAAAAAAAAAAAAAAAAAATATATATTTTTTTATTTATTTTTTTTTTTATATATATATTTGTGTGTATATAAGAAAAAGAGTATATATGTGTGTGTGTGTATATTTAAAAAAAAAAAAAAAGAGTAAAGCTTTGCTTCAAAGTCCCTGCTCTTAATCACAAGTTTATACAACCTCTTTAATATTAGAAAGTATTTAGCAATGTGTGCCAGGTGCTTGGAAAGAAATGGAGAAAAGTCATAGTATTTCTGATACATTTGACAGGAAACTTTAAAAGATTAGTTTTACTTTAAATGAGAAATCACAAGCAAATCACCTATTAGTTATTGTTTGAATTACTCAGGGGAATATGAGAAGCTGTACCTTCGGGATGAGTGTGTTTATGAGTATACATTACACCAACTGCTTGTGCTTGTGGGAGAAGTAAACATTTCGGCCTACTTTTCTTTATTCTACATTTTGTTTTGGTTTTTATTTTGCCATTCTAGCAGATTTTAATGCATTACATGAAAAAGCCACAAAAACAGTAAAGACAACCCTTATCTGTTTAAATCAGAAGGTAAGTTACTGGGATATGAAGGCTTTAAAACAATACATTGAGTACAGAGAGTCTGGCCCAGCCTCTGTAGTTCCTGAGAACAGAGCAGTCAGTCTTTTAGGAAGCAGGCCCCCTTGCAGTTGAAAAATACTCTGAGGACCAGAATATGACCTGGGATGGTGGGCTTCAGTTCTTTCTTTCAGCTATGTCCAACTCACATGTGCGCTCTGGGCCTAATCATTCTCCTTCTCTCAGTCTGAGTTGTTTTATCTGTCATTTGGGGAATTAACAGCAGGTTTTTCCTTGGAAAGCATTTTGAGCCCTTTCCCTGAAAGGTTTTGGTTGTCTCTGTTGTTATTAATATGACCGTATCACCGTCACAGGCCAGCCCTGACTTGGAATGGAAAAAGTGAGCCGACCTTGCTTGATGTGACTGTCACCCTATGAACCAGTCAGCTTGCTTTTATATGTGACCCTGATGGCCTCCTGCTACTCAATGGAGCCCAGCCTTTTGAAAGCTGGCCCAGCTGGCCTAGTTCAGAGCAAAAGTGGACCTTGCAGACACAACACGTTAAGGGCTTTTTGAATGATCCAGGTGATGTGGGTCTAGGTTCTTTTTGTGCCAAGTGGAAAATGAAGTCTGCATCCATCCTAGGGAGCACAGCGTGGGGGACCAGTGCATACATTTCTTCCCTTTCCCTGAAATTCAGATTTAGTCTGAGCTGCTGCATTTATACCCTTTCTTACCTACCGCTAACCACGAACATTTCCAAAGTCCATGCACTTTGCGTTTTGGCTTTGAACCTTTCAAACTATGATGGAAACTTAATATTTTATGTCTGCTTGGCTGAAACTGACTCCTCTGAGAGAGAAGACAGTAATTGCCTTTTCGGTGATTTCACCTCCACTAATTCTTTTCACATTCTTAGAGGGTTTTTGACAGAACCTGAAGAAACAAAGCCTACATCCTGGGCTGCATCAACATAAGAGCAGACTTCAATGGCAACAGCCTGTTTATAATCTCTTGGGCCCATTTCTATTTTCATTTTCCTGTAGATTGAAGTGGATGTGGTGCAGAAAACAATAGCAGGGTAATACTGTAATCCTCTTGGTTCTCACACGTGTTACTCACTAGCATGCATTCAGGGGTACATGTAAGAATCTTCCATCCTTATACCCATGGGTAAACAAAGGATCCCGCAGGCTGTTGCCTATCCCTAGGGAATTAAAAGCAAATGTATATACTATAATATTCCTGAAGATTAAGTTATCTGAAAGGCATTTTATTTTATAATCATGCAAATACATCTGTTCTTGTTTTTCTGGCTGGTAACCAGATCTCAAAGGGCCGGTAAATAATCCCTCTTTTCCTTTCTTCCTGGCTACTCTACCGGCTCTCCCATACCCTTTGCTCTTTGAAGCATAAGATGAGATGGGTGGGTAATCAGGCACTGAAAATCCACAGTTGGCAAGGGTCATTTTTCATTTATTATTTCTTCTGGTGCCTTGACTTTGCCTGACTTTCCATGGTTAAGGAAAGGGGAGGGGAAGAGGTTGATGAGAAGGTCAGTCTATTGTGTTGCCTCTGGGTCTTGTGTATCTGCCCTTCCTAAGTCTGTTTACACTCGGAATCACTTGACATGCTGCACATTCTTCTGTAAAATCTGGCTTTGAGCAGCAGTCTTTAGGCACTGGGGAGGCCCACTGAGTAAGATTTGAATAACTGAGAGAACTGGACGACACTGTTTTAATTGTCCTGAAGCTTACCTTTCTCAGTTAGTGCTGATCACCTGGAATGAATGATTCTGTAGTTTTTCTTTGACATAGACTAAGATACATAGTACGCACAATACTTGGAAGTGTTTCTTTACAGCAATAAAGTTCACATGGGGTAGGTCCATTTCTGGCTTACTAAAAGGAAATGGCCATTATAAATGCTAAGCACTGCCTTTATTTGAATAAATATTATAAATGATAGAATTAAATACTACAATAGACCTCTACAGATTATCTGATTTATTATTGGAACGCCAGTAAAATTACATTGAAAGGGTTTGAAAAGAAAGGACATTTAAGACCACCTTAACATATTTTTCATGTATATATATATTACAACTAAAGACTGACTACTCATAATTAATAAAACATATCTACCTATTTGCAGATTTGAAAATCAGGATTAGTATTTGGTTCATGTTTTAGAACATAATCAAGTGCTATTTTAAGTTGATCTTAGGTATCAGGGTTTGATGGATGTTAAGCCAACTTGTGATTAAAATGCATTGTTAAGCAGTGAGCTAAGGCTGTGCGACTGCACTCCAGCCTGGGCGACAGAACTTGAGTCTATCCCAAAAAAAAAAATGCATTGTTGATTTTTAAAATTATTAATAATGATGGGTAGACAGAAATTTCTAGGCAAATATGTCCCTTATAAGGAAGAAAGTCATTGTGTTTCCAAAACAAATTTCTTTTAATCATTCAGGAAATCATATACATCTCTATTATCCCATTGTAAAATAATCCGTAATTTGACTAGTTTAAAAATCATTAACCCAGTCTAATCTCCCCCGAGTCATTACAGGCTAAGTACAAGAGAGTGACTTTTTACAAAACCTGAATCTTTTAGCTTATTCTTTTTTTTTGAGACAGAATTTCACTCTTGTTGCCCAGGCTGGAGTGCAGTGGTGCGAGCTTGGCTCACTGCAACCTCCGCCTCCCGGGTTCAAGTGATTCTCCTACCTCAGCCTCCCAAGCAGCTGGGATTACAGGCATGTGCCACCACACACAGCTAATTTTGTATTTTCAATAGAGACAGGGTTTCACCCTAGTGGCCAGGCTGGTCTCGCACTCCTGACCTCAGATGATCCGCCTGCCTCAGCCTCCCAAAGTGCTGGGATTATAGGTGTGAGCCACTATGCCGGGCCTCTTTTAGCTTCCTTTTGATTCTGGCTCTTATTAACATTTTTCTGGATGATCCCACCAAAGGTTTATGCTCTAAATCTGTTTCCCTCCTGAACTGGAGCTGCATGAAACCAAAGGATGTTTATGCAGCAGACCATGGGTTTCGTTTCTGGCGACCATGTCAACAATAGTGGACACAAGTATTTACTAAAATCTTTTTTTTTTTCCTGACAGGGTCTCACTGTGTCACCCATGCTGGAATGCAGTGATGTAATCTCTGCCTCCCAGGCTCAGATGATCCTCCCTTGTGACCTCAGCCCCCCCAATGGCAAGTATCATCTAACCATGGGAGGCAGAGGTTGCAGTGAGTTGAGACCACAGGGAGCAGAGGGACCACAGGCGTGCAGTACCACATCGGCTAACTTTTTTGTGTTTTTATAGAGACGGGGTTTTGCCACATTGCTCAGGCTGGTCTCGAACTCCTGGACTCCAGTGATCCACACAGCTCAGCCTCCCAAAGTGCTGCGATTACAGGTATGAGCCACTGTGCCTGGCCTACATTTTTTGTTTGTTTTGTTTATAGAGCTGTGTCTTTACTCTTACATCTTTTAAAAATGTTGCCATTGATTAACGTGTGTGCTTCATATAAACTTCTGGTGACAAATTATGTGTACAGGCCAACTTATTACCACACTTTTGAATATGATTCTAACAGTAGCAGGAACTAATTTACTGAATCTTTCCTCAAACCTGTTTTACCTGTCTCTATCTGTGGTTTTGTTCATACGGTATCTTCTCATCAGTCTTCTGGTAAAATATTATCTAAATTTCTTCCCCAAAACCATCTCTGGAAGACACTTCAAGACTTGCCTTTAATGGGTGTGAATCTCATTCTTTTTTTCTTCAATTTTAGGTTCAGGGGTGTATGAGGTAATTATTGTGTTGCTATAAAGAAATACCTGAGGCTGGATAATTTATAAAGAAAAGAGGTTTAATTGGCTCACAGTTCTGCAGGTGATACAGGAAGCATGGTCCTGGCATCCACTCAGCTTCTAGGGAAGCCTCAGGAAGCCACACAATGATGGCTGAATGTGAAGAGAGAAGTTGGTGTCTCACATGGAGAGAGAGGGAACAAGTGTGGGGGAGGTGTCACACACTTTTAAACAACTAGATCCTTTGAGAACTCAGTCACTATCAAGAGGACAGCACCAACCCATGAAGGATCTGCCCCATAACCCAAATGATTCCTGCCAGGCCCCACCTCCAGCATTGGGGATTACATTTCAATGTGATATTTGGGTGGGGACAAATATCCAAACTCTATCAAGGAGGTACCTGTGCAAGTTCCTTACATTAGTATATTCCTGTTGCTGGGGTTTGGTGTATGAATAATCCCATCACATCAGGTAGTGAGCATTGGTATCTAACTATATCTAACTATAGTTAGCTTTTCAACCCTCACCCCACTTCCACTCTCCCATCTAGTAGTCCCCCGTGTCTATTGTTTTAATCTCTGTGTCCAGGTGTATTCACTGTTTAGCTCCTACTTGTAAGTGAGAACATGCAGCATTTGGTTTTCTGTTCCTGCGTTAGTACACTTAAGATAATGGCTTCCAGCTACATCCATGTTGCTGCAAAGGACATGCCTTTGTTCATTTTTACGGCTGCATAGCGTACATTGCATGGTATAAATGCCATGGTGCCACATTTTCTTTATCCAGTTAATGGGTATCTAGGTTGATTCTATGTCTTCGCTATTGGGAATAGTGCTGTGATGAACATACAAGTGCATGTGTCTTTTTGGGAGAAGGATTTAACGGGATTGCTGGGTTGAATGGCAGCTCTGTTTTAAGTTCCTTGAGAAATCTCCACACTGCTTTCCACAATGGGTGAATTAATTTACACTCCCACTGACAGTTTATAAGCATTCCCTTTTCTCTGAAACCTCATCAACATCTGTTATTATTTTTTGACTTTTTAATAATTGCCATCTTCACTGGTGTGAGATGGCATTTCATTGTAGTTTTGATTTGCATTTCTGTAATGACTAAAATCTTTGGTATTTACTTTATTACTTCTTTTTATTGCAATTTTATTGGATTCAAATTTACTATTTCACAGCTTACATTTTATTTGTTACTTGTGTTTCTAAAAAGATAATCCTTTCTATAGCCTTTAATTAATAACTACACTTGGTTCTTTTAATAATAGTTTATATTCCATCTTACCCCAGTACTTTGAGAAATTTTGAAAGAAACATTCTCTTGCTTTACAATTCTGCCTAATATGTCCCAAGCCTTATTTGACTGGGCCTATTCATATGGCTGGGAGGATAGACAGATAAACATTGAAACCAAAAGCTAAATGGAATCATTCTTTTTCAGTTCAAATTGTACTTGAATCATTAAATACTTTATATTTG
Source organism: Cebus imitator (assembly GCF_001604975.1). Classification (NCBI taxonomy): domain Eukaryota; kingdom Metazoa; phylum Chordata; class Mammalia; order Primates; family Cebidae; genus Cebus; species Cebus imitator. The sequence continues at coordinate 1,213,976 of NW_016107480.1, read as the reverse complement.
TATTCTTAAAAATAGAAAAATATATGAGATTAGAATAAATGAGTGATAGGTTTTAATTGCTTTTCTCTGCAATTAACAGTATTTTATGTTTAGTCCTCAGCCATGGCATTTATTTAGAGTGTCAGTTAGGTATGATGGGGAGTGAAGTAGAAGAAATGACATATTAGAGTCTCCAGGAAAGAGGTTTGATTTGGAGGTTGAGTTTAAAAAAACATGTTTGCCTTTTTGAGAATCAATTCCATGGGGAGACTCTTACGGGACTGTACTGGGTGAAAGTGGCAGACTTGCAGCCATTGATTTCAAGCATTTGCAGGAGGGTCAATTTAAGTGGATGCAGAGGCCTCCTCCCCTCTCAGGACATCTATTTTCATCAGTTGATTTGCAAGGAGGAATATGTATGTCTGTATGTGTCTGTGTGTGAAGCAGGTTTGGGAAGAGGGTGATGCTATTATCCAAATGCACAGGGGATAATATGAATGCAAGAAAACTGGAGAGCAAGGTGGTTTACTTCCTGGCCTATGCTCAGAGGCCAAGTTGACTCTGATGCTCACCAGTGAGGTGCAGCTAAAGATTCTAAAGATAGTTGGAAAATCTTCCATGGTAGTCTAAGATGCTCCAATATTCAGTTGTCAGAGGTAAAATGCAGACATTAATGTCAACATTTCACTTTATCACATGCTTCTGAGACAAGAAGACTTGGGCGACATTTTAAAACTTTATAATGAAAACTAAGGTAACTGGTACACTAATAATTCCAAACTCTATGTCAGTGTCATGTGCTAAAGGATGAACTTGTAGGTATAGAGAATTATTGATATTAAAAAGATATAATCATCCTGATATTTTTAATGAAAAGGGGTGTCTACAGAAAGCCAAACAGCAAAACAGCATTTTCTGAGAAACTTTTCATGTGTGGATTATAACCAGTGAGTATTATAAACTGTTAGTAAATATTAGTGACTGGGATTGTTTCTGACTCCAGTGAGTCACTGACTATATGTCTTTTGACAAGTCTTTTAACCGTGTCCACAGTTACTCCATCAGTGGAACTAATTTGATAGTCACTGCTCTATAAACTTCAAGAAGAATGCCTTAGTAATAGTTTATTTTTATTTACTGTGTTAGTGACTCTACAAGGAAGTTAAAACTTATTTGTGAATTATTTATCAGGAACTTGAGAAACCAAGTTTTAGTAAATCAGTTGCATTTCCAAAGGCATGGCAGATTTCTCACAGAAATCCCTATGCCCTTGTTCTCTAGATAAAATACCTGTGATGTCATTGAATTCATGTATGCCATCTATTATGATGAAAAGGATAATTTCTTTTTGTCAACAGATATAAATATTTATATTTCTAAAATATCTGAATGGAAATAAGGTCAGTACTTTTTGCCTGGAGGAAACTCCCTGCAATGCAGGGAAAGGGAATTTAAACATAATCTGGCAATCTTGCAGAGCTGAGGAGATGGAGATTGGAGTTCAGGAAGTCAGGGAGTCTAGAGTTTTTGTGGCATAGTACCAAGAGGAGGGAATTATACAGAGAAGGAGCTCCAGAAATGTGCAGAGGGGTCTTCTTGAGCCATTGGTTGAATAACAGTCTTTAATATGCATAAGGTAAAACTATACAAGACCAGATAAGAAAAACTTCCAATTCTGTGAAGAAGGTTATTGGTAACTTGATGGGGATAGCATTGAATCTGTAAATTACTTTGGGCAGTATGGCCATTTTCACGATATTGATTCTTCTTAACCATGAACATGGAATGTTTCTCCATCTGTTTGTGTCCTCTCTTATTTCGTTGAGCAGTGGTTTGTAGTTCTCCTTGAAGAGGTCCTTTACGTTCCTTGTTAGTTGTATTCCTAGGTATTTTATTCTCTTTGTAGCAATTGGGAATGGCAGGTTGTTTTTGATTTGGCTCTCTTTAAGTCTGTTATTGGTGTATAGGAATGCTTGTGATTTTTGTACATTGATTTTGTATCCTGAGACTTTGCTGAAGTTGCTTATCAGTTTCAGGAGATTTTGGGCTGAGACGGTGGAGTCTTCTAGATAGACAATCATGTCATCTGCAAATAGAGACAATTTGACTTCCTCCTTTCCTATTTGAATACCCTTTATTTCTTTTTCTTGCCTGATTGCTCTGGCTAGAACTTCCAGTACTATATTGAATAGGAGTGGTGAGAGAGGGCATCCTTGTCTAGTGCCAGATTTCAAAGGGAATGCTTCCAGTTTTTGCCCATTCAGTATGATACTGGCTGTTGGTTTGTCATAAATAGCTTTTATTATTTTGAGATATGTTCCATTGATACCTAGTTCATTGAGGGTTTTTAGCATAAAGTGCTGTTGAATTTTGTCAAAGGCCTTCTCTGCATCAATTGAGATAATCATGTGGTATTTGTCTTTGATTCTGTTTATGTGGTGAATTACGTTTATAGACTTTTGTATGATTAACCAGCCTTGCATCCCCGGGATGAAGCCTACTTGATAGTGATGGATAAGCTTTTTGATGTGCTGTTGCAATCGGTTTGCCAGTATTTTATTGAAGATTTTTGCATCTATGTTCATCGTGGATATTGGCCCAAAGTTTTCTTTTCTTGCTGAATCTCTGCTGGGTTTTGGTATCAGGATGATGTTGGTCTCATAAAATGATTTGGGAAGGATTCCCTCTTTTTGGATTGTTTGGAATAGTTTCAGAAGGAATGGTACCAGCTCCTCTTTGCAAGCCTGGTAGAATTCGGCTGTGAAACCATCTGGACCTGGGCTTTTTTTGGGTGGTAGGCTCTTAATTGCTGCCTCAACTTCAGACCTTGTTATTGGTCTATTCAGGGTTTTTACTTCTTCCTGGTTTAGGCTTGGGAGAAGTCAAGTGTCCAGGAATTTATCCATTTCTTCCAGGTTTACTAGTTTATGTGCATAGAGTTGTTTGTAATAATCTCTGATGATGATGTGTATTTCTGTGGAATCTGTGGTGATATCCCCTTTATCATTTTTTATTGCATCAATTTGATTATTCTCTCTTTTCTTTTTTATTAATCTGGCTAGTGGTCTGTCTATTTTGTTGATCTGGAAAAAACCACCTTAAACTTCATATGGAACCAAAATAGAGCCCGCCTAGCCAAATCAATTCTAAGCAAAAAGAACAAAGCGGGAGGCATCACACTACCAGACTTCAAACTATACTACAGGGCTACAGTAATCAAAACAGCATGGTACTGGTACCAAAACAGATAGATATATAGACCAATGGAACAGATCAGAGGCCTTGGAGGCAACACCACATATCTACAATGATCTGATCTTTTATAAACCTGACAAAAACAAGCAATGGGGAAAGGATTCCCTGTTTAATAAATGGTGTTGGGAAAACTGGCTAGCCATGTGCAGAAAGCAGAAACTGGACCCCTTCCTGACACCTTACACTAAAATTAACTCCAGATGGATTAAAGACTTAAACATAAGACCTAACACCATAATAGCCCTAGAAGAAAATCTAGGCAAAACCATTCAGGACATAGGCGTAGGCAAGGATTTCATGACCAAAACACCAAAAGCATTGGCAACAAAAGCCAAAATAGACAAATGGGACCTAATCAAATTCCACGGCATATGCACAGCAAAGGAAAGAGTCATTAGAGTGAATCGACAACCAACAGAATGGGAAAAAATTTTTGTAATCTACCCATCTGACCAAGGGCTGATATCCAGAATTTACAAAGAACTAAAACAGATTTACAAGAAAAAAACAAGCCCATTCAAAAGTGGGTGAAGGATATGAACAGACACTTTACAAAAGAAGACATACATGAGGCCAACAAACATATGACAAAATGCTCATCATCACTGATCATTAGAGAAATGCAAATCAAAACTACATTGAGATATCATCTCACGCCAATTGGAATGGTGATCATTAAAAAATCCAGAGACAACAGATGCTGGAGAGGATGTGGAGAAATAGGAATATTTTTACACTATTGGTGGGAGTGTAAATTAGTTCAACCACTGTGGAAGACACTGTGGTGATTCCTCAAGGACCTAGACATAGAAATTCCATTTGACCCAGCAATCCTATTACTGGGTATATATCCTAAAGGATTATAAATCGTTCTACTATAAGGACACACGCACACGAATGTTCATTGCATCACTGTTTACAATAGCAAAGACCTGGAACCAACCCAATTGCCCATCGATGATAGACTGGACAGGGAGAATGTGGCACATATATACCATGGAATATTACGCAGCCATCAAAAATGATGAGTTCGTGTCCTTTGAAGAGACAGGGATGAACCTGGAAACTATCATTCTCAGCAAACTGACACAAGAACAGAAAATCATACACCGCATATTCTCACTCATAGGTGGGTGTTGAACAAGGCAAACACATGGACACAGGGAGGGGAGCATCACACACTGGGGTCTGTTGGGGGAAATAAGGGAGGGACAGCAGGGGGTGGGGAGTTGGGGGGAGATAGCATAGAGAGAAATGCCAGATATAGGGGATGGGGAAGAAGGCAGCAAATCACACTGCCATGTGTGTAGCTATGCAAGAATCTTGCATGTTCTTCACATGTATCCGAAAACCTAAAATGCAATAATAATAATAAAAAAAAGAACAACTTCCAAGGAAGTGACTATTACTTCAGAAAAATTTCCCAGAGCTCACACAGAACTAAGAATTTTTTGTGTTCTCTCTAAATGAAGAGACCTCATTGAACCACTGGGCATTCACCAGGTAGCCTTAAAATGGCACAACTTAGAAGCAGGACTAAATTAAAGCTAGTATAAAACTACTCTAAGCATTCCCCAAAAGAGCTTAAAACCGTCTAACAAATGGATCAAACTAGCTCACAATTAACTTAATTACCTTCAAGAAAAAGTACAAAAGTCTTTAAAGTAATACAATGAGATCCGTCATTCAAAAATCAGAAAAATCTAAATGAATAGCCTTCAATAAAGAAATCATGGCTGGGTGCAGTGACTCACACCTGTAATCCCAGCAATTTCGAGGGCCAAAGTGGGTGAATCGCCTAAGATAAAGAGTTTAAGACCAGGCTGGCCTACATGGAGAAACTCCAACTCTATTAAAAATAAAAAAATCAGCTAGGTCTCTTGGTGTGTACCTGTAGTCCCAGCTACTCAGGATGGTGAGTTGGGAGAATTGCTTGAGTCTGGGAGGTGGAGGTTGCAGTAACCCCAGACTGAGCACTGCACTCCAGCCTGGGTGACAGAGTGATACTCCATTTCAAAAAACAAACAAACCCACAAAAAAACCCAGAGAAGTCACTAGATATTTTAAGAAGTATAAAAAATACAATCAATAACCAGGAGGGAATCAGTCAACAAAAACAGATTGAGAAATGACATAAATGAAGAAATTAAGAGACAAGGACATTAAAACATCTGTTATAATTCATATGCACATGAAGTTAGAAAAATACAAACATGATGAGCAGAAAGATGAAATATAAAAACAATGAAAATGTAACTTCTAATAATGAAAAACTGCAATATCTGAAATAAAATATATTGTAGATAAAAATAATAGTTGATTGTATATGTAAGAAAAATAAAAAGCAGTGAAATTGAAGGCATAAATAGGAAAACAGAAAAAAAAAACAAAATAGAGCATGAAAAAAAGTGAAGATTAAAGCATGAATGACCTATTGAACAATATCCAGCGATACATATTTAATTGAAGTCTCAGAGTGTATGTTAAATAATATTTGAAGAAATAAAATATTTTTCATTTTCAAATTGATAAAAATAATAAAATCCCATATTCCAGAAACTCAATAAATCCAAAGCAGAGTAAATATTTTCAAAAACATATACAAATCCACATCATAATTAACATGCAGAGAACAAGTAATTGATGTAAAATCTTACAACTAGGTTACATAAAAACTATGCAAACTCAAAGAAAATGAAATGACATCTTTTGAGATACTAAAATAAAAAAATGCAGAAATGTCAAGTTAATATTCAATATCCAGTGAAAATACCTTTGTAAAACGACTTTTTCTACACAAACAAATAAAGTTTATCAGGAATGATAAATATGTGGGTGAGTATAAAAGATATTTTCTCATTTGTAAATTTCTTCAAAAAATAATTGTCTAGAGCAAAACCAGTAACAGAATATAGTGAGATCTATAACCTAAAGCAGGGTAGGGCAAAAATAGAGCATGTTATTATAAGATTCTTGTACTATATGTAAGTGGTGTAACATTTTAAGCTACATTATAAGATAAAGATGCATATTATACATATATATAAAGCAACCTCTTAATACATTTAATAAGCAAAAGAGGAGGTAATATGAAATAAAAATAATGATAATAATAATAATGATAATAAAATAGGCTCCATTAATCCAAAAGGAGACAGAAAAAGAACAGATGAAAAAACATTGGAAACAAATAGCAAAATGGTAGATTTACTAAACCATACTGAATTGCATTACATATAAATGGTTGAAAATGCCACTTCAACGACAGAGATTGTCTGGGAAAATAAAAGCAAAGAAGTTCCTACTATATGCAGGCTATAACAAACCCACCTTAGATGTAAATATAAAAGGGTTAAAAGTAAGAGAATGGGCAAAAATAGACTATCCAAACACTAGTTAAAAGTAATCTGGAGTGTATATATTATCACCAGGTGAAATAGATTTTAGAATAAAAAATCACCAGTAATAAAGAGGGTCATTTTCTAATAATAAAAAACTCATCAAGAAGACACAGTAATCCTAAAAGTGTATGCAGAATTTCAAAGTACATGACATAGTTGAAAGAAATAAAAGAATATACAAATTAAATTTTAGAATAGATGATGTCACACTGTTTTTCAGTAACAGAGACCAACTAGATAAAAAATTAATAAAAACATAGAATAGTTGCACAACATTATCAACCAATTTGAACTAATTGTTATTTATAGATTGCTCCACTGCAAAACAGCAAAATACAAACATTTTTAAAGCACACATGGAATCTTCATCAAATAGACCATTTTATGAGGATTAAAAAAAATTCAACACATCACTAAGATTGAAATAATATAAATATATTATTGACCTCAATAGAATTAAATCAGAAATAAATGGCAAGAGGACAGCTGCAGAAATTCCCATGTTGTTGGAAAATCACGTATTTCTACATACCCAATGGATCAATGAAAATATGACAAAATAATCTGTCTGAATAAAAACAAAAATACATCATGTCATAATTCATTGAATGCAGCTAAAGTGGTGCTTAGGGGAGAAATTAATAGCATTAAATGCTCATATAAGAAAATAAAATAGTCTTAAATCAATGATTTATGTTTCTACCTTGATCAAATTTGGCTCAAAGTAAGCAATAGGAAGGAAATAATAAAGAAGAGTATAGAAATCCATGAAATAGAGATGGAAAAATAACAAAGAAAATAAAATATGATTCGTTAGACAGATTAATAAAATTGCTATACCTTGAGCTAGATTAATGTAAGAAAAAAATCATAAATACCTAATATTAGAAATGAAGGAGAGAACATAAATACAGATCCTAAAAATCATAAATGGATAAGGAAATGTTATAAATATTTTTTTGCCAATTTTCACAAGTGTGATGAAATAGACAAATTCCTTGAAAGAACAAAAATAGATACAATGCTTACCAAGAAATAGATGCATGAACAGCTTTTTATCATCGAATTTATAATGAAAGTTCTTCTCACAAAGAAAATCTAGCCACAGTTGGCTTTACAGCTGAAATCAACTAAATATTTAAGAAAGATATTATACCAATACTATACAAACCTCTCCAGATAATTGGCACACAATACTTTCATTTTATTAAGCTAGTATTGCCCCGATACAAATATATTACTTATATATTTATGTATTCCTCAAAAAAAGGAAAATTACAGACCAGTAAATCTCATTTTCATAACTATAAAAGCCTTCACAAAAGAGCAAATCAAATCCATCAATATGCTAAAAGGATAATACCTTATGACCACTTAGAGATTATCCCAATAAGCCAAGTTGATTTAACATTTTTAAAAAAGTAATCAATATAAATTAGCAACTAAAACAGCAATGAGATGTGTCTACTCACACTCTGGAACAGTTGCAATTAAAAAGATGGATATTAGCATATGCTGGTGTGGCTTTGGGGCAACTGAAACTATCACACATTGCTGTTGGCAATGTCAAATGCTACAGCCCCATTTAGGAAAACAGTTTGGAAGTTTACTGTCAAGTTAAATATGTAGCTATTACATGAGTCAATCATTCCATTCTGATGTATTTTTCCAAGAGAAATGAAAATATACAACTATATGTGAGAATGGCCATAGCAGCTTTATTCATAACAGCAAAAACCCAAAACGATTCAAATGGGTTGGCAGATAATTAAACAAAGAAAATTAACAGGTAAATAGATAACAGACTATGGCACGTTTTAACAAAGGAATATTACTCAGCAATTAAAAGGAACAAATTGCTGACAGACCCAATAACTTGGGTTAATCTCAAAAACATTATGCTAAGTGAAAGAAGTTAGACATAAAAGACTAAATATTTTCTGTATAATTTCACTTATATGACATTCTGGAAAAGGCAAAATTATAGTGACAAAAAGTACATGAATGATTTCCTAGGTCTGAAGGTGGATGTAGTGGGTTGATGACAAAGGTGTGGGTAATAAAAGGGGTTCCATATCATGAGTATGGTGGTAGTTATAGGACTATATACACTTGCCCAAACTAATTAAATGATATATTTAAATTGGGTGAGTTTTGTTGTAAGCAAATTATGCATCAATTTATCTAATTTTTAAAAAGTTTTTTTCAACCACACTATAGCTTACAATACATTCATTTATTCACTCATTCACTTAACTAGTTATAGGACTGAGACTCTGATGATTGTGGCCACGTATAAATGGAACATGGTCAATATGACTTGACGATGAAGCAGCTTACAGTTTAGTTGAGGAGAAAAACAATAGAACCACCAGTGTAGCACAGTGTCCAGAATTGTCCAATATGGGGCCATGCGGGAGGACTGTTGTTACCAGATTTCTGGGATAACAGGCTTGTTGGGAGTAGTGACAGCCAAGTGGAAAACTGAAGGTCTTTTAAATACCGTACCATATGATGACTGCCTTTCTGGACTTCAGGCCATGTAGCTTTTTAAACTTTTGCTAGGCTGTACTTCAAAGCTAAAAAATCAGTACTGCACAACAAAATGACTTCCTCTCTGGTGAGATGAAGGTAGTAAAATAGACAATGGTGTGAATGGTGAGCCTTATCACAAGACAAGACATATTTGTGTCTTGAGTACCATATCTTATTTGTCTGTGCATGCTTAATGAGCCATAGAGTATTTGAATTAAGCACGGAAGTGCTCTATAAATTATCTGTTGAATAAAAAATGAAGGGAAGGCTGGGCAATACCTGAACCAGGAACCCAGTGGTAATGAGGCATAATGGATTGTCTGGGGACCCTGGGCCTATGTGTGAACTATGGCTGCCACTGTTGATAATGGGAGTTAGTTGGTCTGGTGGCAGCATTGCATCTGACAGGATGGCTTTTAAGTGCTAGGTTTTCAGGTAAAATGCGTGGTGACCCACCTCTCCCTGTTGTTTTGCTTCTTGAGAAAACAAATAGTAAGCCTGGAGAAAAGCTTTCTAGCACTTTTAAAGCTGTAACAGTAGAGAAAACTCATGTCTCTTTAGGTTATTTTTAATCCACCTTACTAGGTTGAAGAGTCCTTGATACACACACACACACACACACACACACACACACACACACTTTTTTCCTCTAAAAACACAGGAAGTGTATATTATTTTAAACCACTTAGATACAACCAAATAACAAGGGTTCTTATTAACAATAATTGATTTAAAAATAAAATCTGTGGTCATTGTAATTTGAAATCTCAGTGTTATTCAGGTTGTGTTAACTGAGAGAAAAATATATTATTTGGTGTCTAAGAAACAACGACAGAATACAAAACTGGTTAAATAACCCAAGGTACAGAGGTCATGAAAGTAAAAACATGGAATTTGGTCTTTTTTTTTTTTTCTGTAATAGAAATATCTTTCTGTTCTCTTTCATATTGTCCTTTATTACCTCATTTTATCTTTCCATCTTTCTGAATTAATGTGGTTTTGTTTCCCATTTTTCTTTCTTCATATTCCTTAGATTGCGGAGTTCTTATGTTCTTTGCTTAAATCAATGGTTCTCAAAGTTGGGCACATGTGAGAATCACATAGAATCACTGTGCTTGGTAAACACAGATTGCTGGGCTCCAACTCTAGTGTTTGATTCAGTGTAGGGAGAGAAGGATGTGTATGAGAATTTGTATTTGTAACATGTTCCCAGGTGATGCTGCAGGCCCAGTAACCAGGCTTTGAGAAACACTGACTTATAAGTCATCCCGTTGATAGTGACCAAAGGACATCATGAGTGTTCTTCTACAACGGGCTAAAATGGAATTTAGATGGGCTGGAAGACTTATTGCATGAGATCCATGTAATACATCTTCAAGCTCAAGGTTAATGGCTGATATTGCTTTTACCCTAGAGATGAGAGATATTGTAGAATCTTTTTATAGTTATTCCAGTAAGATTATAAATTCAGAAAATGAACAGTCTTGGATCTTGTATCATTGTTGACCCTTCTCCCTGATAAATTCCTTTTCTTGATTTACATAATCACCTTGCAGCAATTTTTAAAGTTTTGTTGAATATCTTCTACTGAAAATATTATAAAATACATACTTTATCATCAAATCGTTCTGGTATCTGAAGAAAATGAAAATAAATATTTCTATGTTTTTCAGCAGGTCAAGGATGGAAGAACAATTGGTTAACAAGAATGAAAACAACATAAGAATATTTATTGTCTGTATAATATGCATTTGACAGAACTGATAGAACACATCTTTCCTTGCAGGATGGGTAGTTATGCCTTTTCTGCATGATTTGCCAAAAGTAATAAAATGCCTCTGAAAAGGCAGACTCTTAGTATTTTCATTAGGCTTCAGAAAGTCACTCTTTCCCCTATTATTTTCTTCATACCAGTTTTTCTTCATGTGATTTTCCTGAATGTAATTATGCGTGTGGATTTGTCATCCAGTGTTTTTCTTATTCACACTTGTTCCTTTGTTTATCCTTTGTAGTAAAGCTGACTTCTCTTTTTATTGAAGCTCATTCTAAGCTTCCAGGTTACTTTTTATTCCTGTGGTCCTTTTAGTTGTGCACCTGAATGGAGTATTGTGTATTCTGTGTAAAGCATTGATAGCTGGTAACAATCAAGTCCCTATTAGCCAATTAAAGCTGGCAAGATATGGCCTGTTGCCCAAGCTCTAGGACCTTTTGATTTAGACATGTAGTGCATATTGTTTGAACTTAAGAAAATTCTATGCTTCTGACCCAGCTATCTCATTGTTTTTGTTGAACTAAGTCGGAGACCACAATGATAGAAGCATGGGTGAGTAAGAGAAGACTCTGGAAGAAATACAAGCTGTTCATCCAGAATCTTAGATACTTTGCTTGCCATTAAGAAGCAAACCCACTCATGATTATGGTTTACTCTTTATTTTCCAAATGCTTTTAGATTCCTTGTTCACCTAAAAATCAGATCAACTACTAAAGGGGGCCATGTCACAAACACTTGAATGTGTTTGACTGTGTGCTTAAGGAAAGGGTGGTCAGTGCATACCAACCATACCGACAAACACATTACACTTTGGGCCCTTTTCAGAGCCTTTCAGGAAAGTCAATGGGAGTTTTGTGTAAACAGGCAGCAAAGAAGTGGGCTCATTGTATTTGCTTCTTTGCCTTTGGTCACCTGCGTTTGGATTTTAAACTGCAGTAAACCTTGGGAGTCATTATGGCTTGATTATAGTCTCATTCTCTTTATCCCCCTTCCTTGGTATACCTTAGCAATTTTTATTTTGACAGTTCCAATTGGTAAGTGCTCCTCTTCCCAGATAATGCATTAGAGATTAATCAATGAAGCCTGAGACTGGCATTGTTTAGGAGTTAGCAGATGTTCAAAGATTAATAGTATGAAGGGAATTAGAGGGAAATGAGCATAGAGAAGAGTTGGTAATTGTAATGTGGAGGGGTCCTATTATAGGCCTGATAGAATGCTTTTAGGCCAAAGAGCTTTAGAAATCCATTTTCAATTTTAATCAACCCAAAATGTTTTATAGTCACATGTTGCATGAAGACATTGATATATTAGAGCTTACTTAACATTCTCTGATCTTTGTGTGGAATTTCCCTCTTCAGTCTGATATTACCATTTCTTTTTCTTTTTCTTTTTTGCCATGAGGAAGTTTTGTTTGGCCTGGAATAAATGAAACTCGGAGCCCAAAAGGCTCAGTTAAACTGAGCTTGAAACTGAAAACCTATGACGCTCTAGTGAGCACTGAGTGCAAAGAAGAATATTTGCTATGCTTCACCCCCAGTGGAATCCTCTGACTTTTCTATTTCTATTTTCTCTTTGCCTTCCAAACTAGAAGATAGAAAAATTATAAATGTATAAAACTAAGCCTTCTAAGATGTTAAATTCTTATAAACTAGAACTTTTAATAATTGACTAAGTGATCCCTATTAAACCATTGTAGACTGTGAGAAAATTTAGTGAGCAATGAAATACCCTGGCACTTTATGTCAGCTTCCAACTGGCCAATGCACAGATGCCATGCTTGCTGCTGACAGCTATCAGACCTGTACCACTTGGCAGCTTCAGCCACAGCCATAGATTAAATGGAGACGGAGAAAGCATTGATCTCCATTTTGCCTGCTAGGCCAGTGCTTTCCTCAATTGAGGACTGGGACAGCCTAGTGCAGGTCCTTGACAAATTCAGGGAAATTCATATTAGAGGCATCTCTTTAAGAACTTCAATAGCATTGATTACTGATACACCTGTCAAGTCCCTGCAATAATTTAGTTTTCATTAATGTTTCTCTACTATGGCAACATTAAACCTGATAGAAAATTCCAGCTGAAATTAGGACATAGCAACTTCGACATTTTCTTCATTGTCAATTAAGATTGGGCTACAGAAGAAATGTTTTAGGGAAAATGTTTGAAGGTGGCGTTTTAAAATCTGTCTCTATTAGTTTGGTTCACTCCTTATCATAAACCTTGGTAATCACATTTTGTACATCCCTCGAGGCTTCAAGACTGACAAGACTGTTTAAAGAGAAGGAATGGAAAACTCCCAACAATATTTGAATTCAGCTTACTTGATTCAGCTTACTTGGCTGCATGCATTATGACAACATCTTTCATCACTGGAGTAATCTCATATAGTAATGTTGGACAGCGTAACAATAAATTGCTTTTATCTTGCCATTTTTCAATTTAGAGATTTCCCTTGTAGCAAACATTCTTCTGTAGAAACCACATACATTTTTCTTAGGTTTTTTTTTTTTTTTTTTTCGGGAAAAAAAAGAAAATTGAGTAAATGGGTATGTTTTTACATCTACTTGGTATCCTGTATTTCCATGAAGAAAACAAATGCTCACATTTCCTAGGCTTTTCTTGATTCCGAAACATGTATTCTTACCACATGCACAGAGAGTTCTTTATAGTACTTCTCTTAAAAGGGCCTAACTCTATGCTAAACACAGGAAGTGAGGGATGGATCATGATGAGAGAAGAAAAGAGATAAGATGAAAATATTATGCTACCTAAAAGATTTTAGGCAAGGTTTCTGCACACTATAGTTTTGGTAGCTTTTGATGCTGTTGGCTTTTACTATAGTATGGAGCTGGTTCTGTTTGTATAGGAAAGATTTTGCTTTGTTTCCTTATTGCTTGAAGGAAACTTTAGTTTGTGTGTGAATTAGAAATATTCACACACAATGTAAAAGCACCACTCAACATTAAATCAGAGTCTTTTTGTATGAAATGACCATTCTGATTCTAATTTTTTTGACCAAGATGAGGAATTCATTCAATGCAAAGTGAATAAATATAATAACAATGGCATATGTTAAAATATTCAGTGAAAATAAAATGAGTGCAATTGATTGTTTTTTCCATTTAGACCTTTGGTGCTTTGATACATTTGATATCTGTTAAAACTGTTAAAATATTAGTATGTTTTAGGTGTTTTAAATGTGTCACCTTATTAATTCTAGTAATAATTCTGGAAGCAAATATGGTATTGTTTTCATCCCCATTTGTAGATGAGAAAACGGAAGCAATGAAAAGTTAAGTAATATCTTCAACTTATCAAGTTGATTACTAGTGAATTGAATTTAGGGAATCTGACCCCAGATATCTTGCTTTTAGATGGATGCTTTAATGTTAGTGATGGGATGTGGCTAAGGTTCACTTGCGTCTTTGCAAACAATCAAGTTGAATGTTTCTATTTCCTCTTGTAGGTACTGTCTACTGACCTTATGTTACAATAATCCACATTGTTTCAACATTTCGTAACTTTTCTTTTGGATTCTTCTCTGAGTGTTAAGATTGTTGAGTAAATAAACAAAATGTAATATGTTCATATAATGGAATATTACTCAGCAATGAAAAGGAATGAAGTACTGAAACATGCTACAACATGAATGAGCCTTCCGCGAAGTAAAAGAAGCCAGGCACAAAAGTATACATATTGCATGATTCCACTAATATGAAATGTTCAGAATAGACAAATCTAGAGACAGAAAGCAGATTAATGGTTGGCAGAAGCTGTGGGAAGGGAGGCAGTAGGGACTGGCTGCTAATGTGGGTTTCTTTTTGGTAAGACAACTACTATTAGGTCCCTGCTCTAGTCTTTATCTCAGAACTGAGTTTTGATATCAAGACAACCAGAAAGAAGTATCTATCATCCCTCTGTGGCCTCATGCAGTCAAACTCCTGGGAGTGACAAACTTCCCCAAAGAGCCCAGAGTAGTCTTTGCATCTATATACTTCAGTTTTCCAAATAATTAATGAGCATTTCTCACTTACAGGTTACTCATCGTAGGGCCTAATTTGTAAAGTTTCTTGAAAGCTTTGGTATCCAAAGTGTGCTTCTAGGCCCACACAGCCACTACTTAGGAGCATGTTACAAATGTAAATTCTTGGGCCTCACTTAGGCCTATTGAATTAGAGTCTGCATTTAACAAGGTCCTTAGGTGATTCCTGAGCATCATGAAGCATGGGAAGCTCTGCTTTAAAGAACAGGCATGCCTACACTGCCAGAAACTGATCCAAAGACCAAAATTCTGCCTCTACCAAATACTGGCCGTGTAAGTGTCAGCAAGTCAGATAATGACTGTGAGCTTGAGTTTCCACATCTGTAAAAGAGATCACATAACCAACAACACAGGGTTGTTGAAGGTTGTTGTAGAACCCATGAAAAGTCTTTGAAATGATGCTGGCTTTACGCTGTCAAAGCAAGGCTGACCCTGTATGGATATGACTTTTGATGTCAGGATGAACTCAAGAGCAAGGGCAACCTCATCTTTTTGGTCCCGCCCCTGGACTTCCCCAGGACAGAGTGGCATGGGTGTCAGTAGAAGTGGGAGATAAAGTGGTCATGCATTTGTGGTGGCCAGGGCCCTGGAAAATCCGATGTCAAGGAATGTCCCAGAAGCAGGAAGAAGGTTGGCAGGGCTCAAGGAGAAACCTGCTTCCTTTAGCTTTATCATTATATTAACACACAAGGATTTTTTGCACATCTATCCCCAAACCGAGGGACTGTCCAACGAGAGAACTGAAAGGGGAAAATGTAAGTCAGCAATAAAGGATTAAAACATAAAAGAGAGACAGAACTAAGAAGATAGGAAAAAAGGAGTGATGACCACACCCAGACTCTAAAAGAACTCTAAGGATAATCAGTTCACCCCTCAGCAGAACCCACTGTACAGGCAGATCTTTCCCGTCTCTGTCCCTGTGGGGTTTGCAGGTGAATGCATTGATGGAAGGGGAATTTTCCTATTGCCACTGACAGGCTCAGGACACGTTTTCAGAATGTATTATAAAAACAGCACTTCCTTAGCGTCCCTCACTGTGGTCACACTTCCTGATCAACATAGATTTTGTTATAATAGTTTCTCTCTGTTGACAGAAATGTAGCTGACAACCTCAGGCAGCCTGCAGCTGGATCCTGAGCCAAAACAAACACACCCTTTGGCTCCTCCTAGCTCCAGATGATTGTAGTTTTTGAATATGTGCCCTGGCAGCCTCCATGGCTATCATTGTTATTATTTCAACTTATTGTAAACTTTTAAAAATAATACAAGTAAAGATACATATTCCATGATAGGACAAGGGTCACCTAAGTTCACTGAAAGAGGAGAAAACAGAGAGAGAGGTGTAAAACTGCCTGGGGCAGAGTTCCTTAGAAATACAGAGATTCATGACCTGCTAGTTCCCCTTTCCAGTGTCTTGTTGCCTGAATTGTTTTTCACGTTTTAGGTGTGACATGATACACTGAGTGTAAAAGATGCCATCATGATCTAGAATCTACTGGTGATTTTTTTCACCTGGTTTTAATTTTGGTCATCAAACAGTTAAATAGGATCTTCAGTTTCATTTTTTAAATTTTCTATTATTTATTTCTTTTTTATTTCTATTTTTATCTCTACTTTCGTTTTGACATTTCTATTTATTAGATATTACCATGAGCTCCTGAAATTGTGGCAAATTGAATGGGTAACAGAGAGAGTTAAAGTCTCTCTCTGCCTTTCTCCAATCTGCTCACTCATTTTCACTCATTTATGTGCTCTCTCCCCATCTCTGACACATGTCAATGCCCCCCGGACTCCTAAGCAGGTGTATATGTGCTGGAAACTTCCACCAGGGCTTCCCCATTGTGTCCTAAAACCTGCTTTCCATGGCACTGCTTCCTCACTCCGTCTGTTCCCAGCATATATTTCTATAACTTTCATTAAACATTTGTTGCCTGCCTTGAGTTGTTAAGATGCTGGCTTGTCTGACCACAAGGTGTTGTCACTTTTTAATCTTTCTCATTTGCATCCTCATTTGATCTGGCAATGTTACTTTGCACTAAAGAAACTGTGAAGATGAGTTTATACAATTCCTTAATTCCATAATATCTTGTTCTGGGTCACTAAAAGGGTGATGAAAGAATGTGATAATGCATCTTTATTGTTTTCCAAATGTTAAAAGAGATAACTGAGCTCATGATATCTCATAGAAATCCTCTACTAAAGTAAATGGAGACAATGCCGCGCAAACCAACAATTACTTCCCGAAGACCTGAGTCCGCAAGTTGGCCTGTCTTCCTTTTACTCGATGTCTTAACTTTGTGGTCCATATATACCATAGAATACTATAGAGCCATAAAAAAAATGAGATCATGTCCTTTGCAGGAACATGGATGGAGCTGGTGGTCATTATTGTTGGCAAACTAATGCAGGAGCAGAAAACAGAATACTGTGTGTTCTCACTTATAAGTGGGAGCTAAATGATGAGAACATGTTGACACATAGAAGGGAACAACACACACTGGGGCTTACCAGAGGGTGGAAGGTGGGAGGAGGGAGAAGATCAGGGAAAATAACGAATGGGTACTAGGCTTAATACCTGGGTGACAAAATAATCTGCACAACAAACCCCCATGACACAAGCTTATCTATATAACAAACCTGCACATGTGTCCCTGAACTTAAAATAAAAGTTAAATTTTAAAAAATGAGCTAATTTAAATAAGAAGCAACAATTATGTCATCTTGCCCCTCATGACCTATGACTTTTGTCAACATCATCAGGATATATGTGAGGTTTTTCCTTCCATCAAAAGACAAAATTACAACACATTTAGTTGAATAAATCTATTTGGCTTTTAGTTGTGATTAAAATTGGGCAACACCTCATTCTATAAAACAGAATTTTATACAGTAGAGAGTGTGTTGCCATGAGCTGGGCAGAGGAGAAAGGCTTTCAGGTAGAAAGGGTTGAAGAAGGCAGAGACAAATGAAAAGTGGATTGACTGTCCCAGAATAGCTTTCTTTATAGGTTTAAGCAGTCGGAAATTCTGTGTTATACCAGCTCAGGTAAGCTAGGTTTATTCTGGTTGACTGTTGTCAGTCTCCTGGTTTTGTGTTTATTTGCTGTTTTTTATTTTTTGAATACTGGCTTGTTTCAGAGTTTAGTTTAATTATACAGCATTTAGCACGAGTGACTCCATTCCAGTTTAGTTTGGTCTGCTGGGGCCCATTATAGGAGCACAGTCCCAATTCTGACCTCACGTAACTTGGTTTAGTACCTCTAAGAACGGAAGTGAGGAGCAGAGCACCCCACTGATGACTTTTCTTCACTCACCAGGACTCTCAGCTAGAGGGGGACACCTATTAACCATCACAGTGCTCAGCTACTCGCGACATAGGACTAACTTGTGTACCTTCCAAGAGAAATTGGCCAAAGAACTCAGGATCGTTTCTTCCCCGCTGTGCTCTGGGTTGTTCGGTCGCATTGTCATGACAGTTCTTCCCATTTGTTCTGTGGGTGCCCATGGAAACGTACTTTACTTTGTCAGTTTTCTTATCTGGCAGAAAAAATAGTCTCCATGGTGACTAAGAGCCTCAGACATAAGGAGGGCAAAAATCAGTAATGGAAACAGTAATTGAGTTTGAGAGTTCTTTGGGGGGAGACTGAAGGTATTGGCAATTATAGTGTAGTTGTAATACCTGCTGGAGCCAGCCTGGGAGATGCTGTACTCGACATTTTGTTGAAGTGTTTTTGAACTTCCTTGAAGCTCTTAGGGCAATGCTATCCCATAGAACTTCCTGCGGTGATGAAAATGTTCTGTATCTGCACTGCCATATGGTAGCCACTAGCCACATATGCCTACAGAGCACTTGAAATATGAGAGTGCAACTGAGGAATTTGTTTCTTTTAATGTTACTGAACTTATACTTAAATTGAAATAGCCATATAGACTTTGGCCTGTGTAGCAAATAATGCGATTCTAGGTATCTGGCATGTGCAGACTTTGGTAGCCCATCTTTACATCTAGTTTTCTGGAAGAAAGGAAGGCAACAAGCATACATGGCACACTTTTCTCTCCAGCATCACCAAGGTCATCAATAAGAAGCCTCCAGATGTGTACCTATACTTTCCCACTAAACTGCATATTCTAAAGAAAGGGACTATTCAGCAAACTAACATAGTAACAGAAAACAAAGTACCACATGTTCTCACTCATAAGTGGGAGTTGAACAATGAAAACACATGGACACAGGGAGGGGAACATCAACTCCAGAGCCTGTCAGGGGATGGGGTGCGAGGGGAGGGAGAGCATTAGGACACAAAGCTAATGCATGTGGGGCTTAAAACCTAGATGAAAGGTTGATAGGTGCAGCCATCATGGCACATGTATACCTATGTAACAAACCTGCATGTTTTGTGCATGTATCCTAGAACTTAAAGTATAATTTTTAAAAGGGACTATTTTTATCTCATTCACTGCTGTACACTGAGTATAAACTGTAGTACCTATCAGAGATGTTTTGAAAACTACTAGTTGAACCATTTTCCACATGGATTAGTCATAAGATCATAAAGTGCCATAGGGACTTTTGTGATTGCAGTGGATCTACCCTTAATCACTTTATTTCTTGCTTCTGGTCAAACTCAAATCTGTTGGTATGTCCATGCCTCTCCACTATGATTCAGTGAAATGTGGCCCTCTCTCTTCAAATCTAGGGGTAAGTCCTGATTGGTATAAAAAAAAATCATGGCTGTTTGGCTTCATTCCTTGGAGAATAAAGGATTTAAAGGTAGGCATATACCCTAGTTCCAATCAGTAAGATGTGAGGGATTTCTTCTAGAAGTGATTTTGCGAAAGATTTATTCATTAAAGGGATATAAAGAAGAGAAAGCCCCCCCTCCCCCCCCTTTTTTTTTTGCTTCCAAGTATTCTAGAATGTATATGGATATTAAGTCTGGAAGTGCTGCAGCCATTTTGTGAACCTTGTGGGAGATGAGCAGAGAAGAGAGAGTTGTGAAGGAAACAGAATCCTTGATGCTTAATGGCTTAATCAACTAACCCTGAAATCTGCCCAATATCTGTACATTTTGTTATGGGGGATAATAAATTTCCTTATTTTTAAAGCCAACAAAATGAGGATTTTCACATACTGACATCTGGGCAAGATTTAGCAGAGTCCTCTGCAAAGCTATAATCAAGAAGTTAGCAAAGACTGCGTTCTCATCTGGAGCCTGACTGGAGAAGAATCTAACTCCAAGCTCACCTGGTTGTTGTCAGCATTCAGTTCTTTACAACCTATCAGAGGTCTTTATGCTAGTCATGGCCAAAAGCTACCCTCAGCTCCTTTCGGCATGACCTTCCTGATGTTCAGCTCACTTCTTTAAAAACCATCAAGAGAGATTCTTGTCACATGATGGGTGCTACAGTCTTATGCAATGCAGTGATACAATCATTACCATGTTTGCTGTATTCTCTTAAAAGTAAGTCTTAGATCCTGCCCATGCTCCAGAGCAGAGAATCACATAAGGGCATGAGCATGACAGCCACGCTAGAGTCCATTCGCCACAACCTTGTTATTTTAAAGGTGAGGAAATTGCCCTAGGAGGGTGATTCGCTTTCCAAAGACATAGCTGCATGGTAGAAGAACTAGGAGGAGACTCTCCACATTTTTATTTCAACCCAGGACATACTCCATTAAGTAGCTCTGTAAAGTGATCTATGTCACTTAATCTCTCTGAACTTCTGTTTTCTAATTTCCAAGACAACGCTAATGAGATCTCTCTTTAAAAAATTGTTTGGGGCGTTTCATATGATAGCACTTATAAGTGCCCATCTTGGTTTCTGCAGATACTAGATGTTAAAAAATATTAGTTTCTATATGCTCCCTTCCCTTTTATCATGCAGTCCCATTTATTTCTTTAGTAGGGAGGACTAGAATGTTTAGTTTACTATGATTTACTTTTGAAGTTTAGAAATAATCTGTTAGGTTGAAAATGATGATAAACAAAGGCGTCTTGAACCCTCTCAGGGATAGAAACCTGGATCCAAAGTTAAATAGGGATCCCTGATTTAAAAGGTGCTAGCTTAATCATGTCTTTGCTTTGGCCACAATCTCTGAACTTAAAGTCACAGAAATTGTATTACAGAACTGAGCTTTGGGGACTTTCTCTTTAGTATTTTTCTTTTTAAAATTAAGGTCAACCAGTTCCACTGGAGGGCATTTTTTTTTGATGCCAGTTGATTGTCATAAATAGCACACCAATAAATGCTTTAAAGGGAGGCTGTAGGCTTGATGGTTAATGAAAATTCTTAAAGTGCAGCTGTTAGGCTGTGATTCCTGAAATGAAATTCAGAAATTTCCATGGGTTCAATATAAGTTCACTTTATCAAGTCTGCATGAAAATTCTCATTCCTTCTTCCTGACCGACATTGAATTGTTTTATAGCAGAGGGTCAAACAGGGTATGTGTTCTTTCTCACCACAGTATCAGACTGTTGTCCTTTGGGGACAAAAGTCCTTATACACAGGTAAACTGTCATGTGTGATATGAAAGTAATGTCTTATGATAGACTTTGACAGAGTTAAGAGCCATACTTTTGTCCCCTTATTTATTAAGTTAAGCTCCTAAGGGAGAGACATGTATTACAAGTGTTCCAACAATACTTGTGGATATTTAGCCTAGGTCTTAGTTCCATGGTGCCATTCTGGCCTTTATCGCAAGTCTGAATTGCTTTAGCTATAATTATTTTGTAGTCTCAGTCTTCTTATAATAAAAATAATTAAGAGTTACTGAGATCTCACCATGTGCTAGGCCAAACTTTATCCTAAGTGCTTTTCAAGTCCTAAGTTGCTTAATCCTCTCAAATACCCTCAATGTAGAAACTACAATCAATGTGGATATATTATTAGAACAGTTATAGATAAAACATATGCAATCAACTTAAGTTTACCTCTGAATTTGTCTGCAAAATGCAGGATATCATTAATGATATTAGAGGGTAGAGGCAAACCTGTTTTTCTTCTTATCTGTACTTGTCTAACAGAACATCTAACTGTTTAATTTACTCTAGCCTTTGCTAAAATAAGAGGGCCAAGACATTCAGTCTCATCGTTTACTGTGAAGACATCCCTAAGTCTTCAAAAGTAAGGACCATCTTATACCACTTCTTTTTTTCTGAAATACGTGGCCCATGAAGATTATTCATTAAAAATTGTAGAATTATAATTGAATTTAATATTAATATGCCTTCTGAATTATAATGGATTATCTGAACTATTGCTATCTAATAGATTCATTTATTATGCACAAATATTTTACACATAAGTAAAAGAAGAAGAAAAAACTAAGATTTGTTTAAACACAATCATGAAAATAATAATAAGTGTATAATAGTCATTCCAAATACCTTATGACTATTTGTCAACAATTTTTTTTTTTTCCTGAGATGGAGTCTCACTCTGTCACCATGGCTGGAGTGCAGTGGCACGATCTTGGCTCACTGTAACCTCCAACTCCTGGGTTCAAGCAATTCTCCCACCTCAGCCTCTCAAGTAGCTGGGATTACATGTGTGCACCACCGCACCTGGCTAATTTTTCTATTTTTAGTAGAGATGGGATTTTGGCATGTTGGCCAGGCTGGTCTTGAACTCCTGGCCTCAAGTGATCTGCCTGCCTTGGCCTCCCAAAGCGCTAGAATTACAGGCATGTGCCACCATGCCTGGCCCGATGTGTCAATAATTAATATATTCTAGCATTCTTACTTTCATGTGCTTTCAGAGAAGGTGAGCAGTTTGTGCTGGCATTAGCAGCACTGTGCCTCCGTCTCTTGGCTGATTTTTATCACAGGAGACGCAATCACTCATGGTTTCCGTGTTGAACACAATACCGTCATCATGTACTTTTAATGGATTACAACTAATTGGAGCACACTTGTAATTTCTACTCTTGAGGAGTGCAACAGGATCATACACTTCTATTTTCAAATCCAGAACAACCACCAAATTTTATGGTTTGAGTAATCATGTTTTAGTGGGCCTCAGGTAATCAAGCACCACCAGGATTTAAAAAAAAAAAAAACCACCAAGACTCTACATATTCTATGTCCTGTGGATTTTTGAATAAAGAAGTTGTTTAATTAATTATGAGGGTTTTATTTATTTATTTTTGCCAGTAGCTTATGGCTGACTCTTGAAGGCTAACCAATGGTTTTGAGTTGAGGTCAGGGCCCTTCTGACATAGCAGACTGCTAAATCCCACCTGGTTTAAGTATCTTAGCATCATCCAGAGGCCATATAGAAACTAAAATCTAATGTCAGAAACTCTTTCAAGGAAATAATACACATATTATTTTGAGAACTATTAAGAGAATCTAGATCCTGCAGAGCTTCAGAGTATTACATATCAGTAACTTATAATTTGTTTTATTCTCATAATTGGCAGATTAACTGGGATGGATTTACTTGAATAGTTTCATTCCTTCCACATGGATGAGATTCAGAAGCATAGACATGGATGTGATTCTTTGCATGGTATCTTCATAGCCAATCAACAACTGACATTTAACTGAACAGATAGGTTCATAAGTACCTTGGGTGCTAACATATGGTGACATTTCCAATTATAGGTCCCTACTGTAACAGTGGAATTTCTCTTCATTTAAAAAAAAAGCAATAATACAAAAGAAAGCTCACTTGATGTCTATCTGATATAATGTCTGAATAAATGAAAGTGTTTCACATAACTAAAGGAAAATAATTTGTTGTCTTAGACCATCAAAAATGCTTTATGCTTAGAAAAATAAAAGCATATGTATTATGGAAGAGATTTGCTGCCTTATATTTGGCTTTTGTTAGAACTCAGATGCCTGGGTTAAATTAATGTATCACACAGGAGAAATAAGCAGGGTAAATTACACTCTGGATTGAAAAACCCTAGGAAAAGAAGGTTACAAGTCACCCCGCCAATCTAAACCAAGTGAAAAGTTGAACAAATTGGAAATTTAACAATTCTTCTTAGATCTGTAGGAGAAGGGAAGTCATAGGGCAACTTGCTGACCCCAAAATTGTAGAGACAGAGGGGTGGATCCAGAGAATCATAATTTACTAGAATAGAACCACAAGCAGAAACTTCCACAGTTCCCCACCACTGCTGGAGTAGAAAAACGGAACTGTAATTGATGAATTGCTTGAGGCTCAGTGTGTACAACTCGAAAGTCAAAAACTCCAGGGAGATGCTGTCATGAAAGGGCCCCTGCACTTTTGTGAGTTTTACTTCTAGGAGCTTTACTTCTAGTGAATACCAAGAAGAATTAGCTAGTGCTTCCAGCAGAGGGAGGGGAAATGGAGCCATTCTGAAGGCACTCTATTCTTCACACTGAGGTCTGCCTTCAGTAGAAGCTAATTAACTAGAGCCTAATTTGCTGGGGTTTTATCAGAGCCTAGGCTGAGCTGGGTGAAGCAAAATCACCAATACCAGCCACCTCTAGCTGCCCACATAGAAAGGAAATAACTAACGCTAGCCTACTCGAGCCATCTGTCCCAGCTATGGAAGGGAAGACAGAGAAGCAGTTACAAAGTTCACAGTCCAGAGTGACAGGCTCACTGAAAGACTGAGACCTAATCATATAACTCTAGCACACCACTTATCCCCTCACTCACCTTACTATCACATGACTAAAGTTCTACTTATAGAAGAAGTTTATTTTACTCAATACGTTATGTGCAGCTATGACGAAAAAATTACAAGGCATACCAGAAGGCCAAAAAAAACAAAAACAAAAACAAAAAAAAACACAGTATGAAGAGACAAAGCAAGCATCAAAACTAGATTCATATATGGCAGGGATGTTGGAATTGTCAGATGGTGAATTTAAAACAACTACAATTAACATGCTAAGAGATCTAATGGATAAAGTGGAATAGCATGCAAAAACAAATGGGTAATGTATGCAGAGGGTGGGAAATTCTAAGAACCAATACAAAATGATAGAGATCAAAAACACTGTAACAGAAATTAAGAACAACTTTTATAGGTTTATTAGTAGACTGTACATGGCCAAGGAAAGAATTTCTCAGAGTGAGGAGGTATCCTAATAGAAAACTCTAAATCTAAAAAGTAAAGACACAAGAAGACTGAAAGAATCAGAATATCCAAGAACTGTGAGACAACTACCGAAGTTGTAACATACATGGAATAGGAGGAATGTCATGAGAATAAGAAAGAAAGGAGCAAGAGAAGTATTAGAAACAATAGTGACTGAGAATTTCGCCCAAATTAATGTCAAATAAGACACTACAGGTTTAGGAAGCTCAAACAGAATGAATTCCAAAAAATACACTTAGGCATATTGTTAAAACTACAGAAAATAAAATATTTTTTAAAAATCCTGAAACAAGTGGGATGGAGGATATATATACCTACAGAAAAACAAAAGTCAGAATTTTATCCAGCTTTTCCTCAGAAACCATGCAAGCAAGAAAAGAGTGAAATAAAGTATTTAAAGTGTTAAGAGAGAGAAAAAAAACCCACCAACCTAGAATTGTGTGCCCTATGAAACTGTCCATCAACAGTGCAGAAGCAGGAGTTTTTCAGACAAACGAAAATGGAAGGAATTTTTTGCCTATAGACTTTCCTTGCAAGAAATGTTAAAAGAAATTGTTTAGCAAGAAAAAAAAAATGATATAGGTTTAAAGATGAGATTTATATAAAGAAGAGAATAGCATGAAATAAAAGTAAATGAAAGTTAATAGAAGCTTTTTTTTAAACTCTTGTTATCTGTTAAATCAACTACTTAATAGATTTCACATATAAGAATTTGTTAAAAGTAATAGCGGTAATATATTTTATTGTGTATGAATACACACACACACAGCACATTTGTATATGCTTATCTATAAGTGAAATAAAAGCCAAAAATAAAACAAGGGACAGAAGGAGAAAGGAATTGAGATTATTTTGTTATTATAAGGTATTCACACAACTACACAACCTGTGAAGTGATATAGTGTTATTTAAAAGTGGACTTGGATTGTTTGTAAATGTATATTACAAACTCTAGGGAAAACCACTAAAAAAAGAAGTATCACTGATATGCTAAGAAAGGAGAGAAAATAGAACAATATAAAATGCTTAGCTGAAGCCACGCATAACAGAGTGAAAGCTAAAATCAGAAAATAAAGAACACAGGCAGCAAATACACAAAATAGTAACAAATACAGTAGATATTAACCTAATAATAGCAATAATCATTTTAAATATAAATGGTCCAGATTCACCAATTTCAAGTCAGAGATGTCAAAGTGGACCAAAAAACAAGACTCAAATATGTATTCTATATAAGAAACTCACTTTGAATATAAAGAGAAGCATAGATTAAAAGTAAATGGATTGAGAAACATATAGTATACCAACAACAATTAAAATAAAGTGGGAGTCAGTGTGTTAATTTCTGACGGAGCAAACTTCGGAGCCTGGGAAGTTATCAGGGATAAAAAGTGGCGTTACCTAATGATAAATAGGTAATTTTCCAAAAACACAAAATAATCTTTAAGGTGCCTGAACGTAACAATAGAGCATCAAACTATCTGAGATAAAAACCGATAGAACTGCAAAGAAAAATGGACAAACCCACTACTTTAGTTGAAAGCGTCAACACCTGTTCTATCAAAAATGGACAGATCCAACAGGCAGAAGATGAGTAAGGGTATAGTTGAACTCATCGCCGTCTATCAATTGCATATAATTGACATCTATAGATTACATCATCCAACCAAAGCAAAATACACATTTATCTCAGACTCACATGGAACTTTCACCAAGATGGAACACATCCTGGGCCATGAAACATACCTTAACATACCTAAAAAATAGAAATTATACAATGTCTGCTCTCACAGCATAATGAAATGAACCTAGAAAATAATAAAATACTTGATGATTTAACAACAATTTAAAGATTGCAAAGAAGAAATCTTAAGAGAAATTTAAAAATATTTTAATTAAATGAAAATGAAAACACACTTATTAAAATTTGTATAATGCAATACAAGCAGTGCTTAGAGGGACATTTAGAGCATAGAAGAGATTTATTAGAAAAGAAGGAGAATCTAAGAAAAATCATCTAAGTTCCCACCTTAGGATATTAGATAAAGAAGGGAAAATTGAATATAAAGTAAGCAAAGAAAAGAACTAGTAAGAATTAGAGCAGAAATTAATGAAATTGAAAATAGAAAATCAGTAGACAAAATCAACAATGCCAAAAGCTGATTCTTAAGTCTCTCATCAACGTAACTAAAAGATGAGAGAGAGAGAGAGAGACAGAGAGACAGAGAGAGAGAGAAAGACACAGACAGAGAAAGAAATATTATAAATAAAAAAGGGAACATCACTACAGATCCCATTGACATTAAAGGATAAGCAAGCAATTTTATTATATTTATTTATTTACATACATATATAATTATACTTATATGTTAATTATATATAGTATTTATTATTATATTATGAACAAGTCTACGCCTACAAATTTGATAACCTAGATGAAATGGACCAATATTTTAAAAGGCAAAATCTACCAAAACTTACACAAGATAGACAATCAAATAAACCTATATCTATTAAATAAATTGAATCAATAATTAAAACAATTTCAAAACAGAAATCACCAGTCTCAGATGGTTCACTAGTGTATTTTACCAACATTTAAGAATGAAATTGTACCAATTATCTACAGTCTCTTTCAGAAGACAGAAGCAGATAAAACGTTTTCTGCCTCATTCTATGAGGCCAACATTACCCTAATAACAAAATCAGATAACGGTATTACAAGAAAACTAGAGACCAATATTTCTCATGCACATAAATGCAAAATCCCCAACAAAATATTAGAAAGTGAAATCCAACAAAGTATAAAAAGAAATTTAACACCACTACCAAGTGAGATTTATCCCAGGTTATTTAAGGCTGGTTTAACATTTGAAAATTGACTAATATAATCTACCATGTGAACAGGCTAAAGAAGGAAAATTATATGCTATCAATAGATTCAGAAAAAATTTCTAACAAAATCTAACATCCATTTATAATAAAAAAAAACTTTTAGTAAACTAAAATGAGAGCGGAGCTTCCTCAACTTGATAAAAAGAATCTACAAAAACCCTGCCTACAGCTAACATGTTTCTTAATGGTGAGAAACTAGAAACTTTCCTGTTAAGAACAGGAACAAACAAGGATGCTCCCTGTCACCACTCCTTTTCAATGTTATACAAAAATCTGTAGCTAATGCAATAGGATAAGAAAAGGAATAAATGTATACTGATTGAGAAGGAAGAATAAAAGTCTCTTTGTTCACAAATAACATGATCATCTATGTAGAAAACCAGAAAGAATTGATGAAAAAAACAAAAAGAATTGATTTAAAAAAAAAAGATCCCCAAAGCTTCTGAAACTAATAAAATATATTAAGGTTGCAAGATGCAAGGTTAATATACAAAAGTAAATTGTTCTCCTATATACAAATAATGAATGAGTACCATTTGAAATTAAAAATACAATATTATCTACATTGGTATAAATCTAACAAAATATGTGCAAGATCTATATAAGGAAAACTACAAAATGCTGATAAAATAAATCAAAAAAGAATTAAATAAATGGAAATCTGTTCCATGTTCATGAGTAGGAAGACTCAATATTGTCAAGATGTCAGTTTTTCCCAACTTGACCTAAAGGCTGAATACAACCCAAATCAAAATTACAGCAGCAACTTATTTGGTGGATGCCAGCAAGCTCTGTCTAAAATTTATGTGCCGATGCAAAATACCCAGAGTAGCTAACACAGTATTGAAGGAAAAGCAGAAAGTGGGAAGACTGAAACTGTCTCACTTCCAGACTTACTATAAGTAACAGTAATCGAGACACTGTGATATTATTAAAAGAACAGACAATTAGGTCAATGGAACAGAATAAACAACCTAGAAAGAGACCCACATAAGTATAGCCAACTAATCTTTGACATAGGAATGAAGGCAACACAATGGAGAAAAGATATATTTTCAGCAGATTGTGGTAGAACAATGGACATCTGCATGCCAAAAGGTGAATCTTGATACAGACCTTATACTCTTCACAAAAATTAACTCAAAATGTATTACAGACCAAAATTTAAAAGGAAAACTCTTAAACACCTAAAAGATAACACAGGAAAAAATAAAATTACCTTTGGGTTTGACAACAACTTCTTAGATATGACACCAAAGGCACGATTCATAAAGAAATAATTGATAAGCTGGGTTTTATTAAAATTAAAATTTTTGGGTCTTTGAAAAACATTATCAAGAGAATCAAAAGACATGCCACAGACTGGGAGAAAATATTTGCAATAAACACATCTGATAATTATTATCCAGAATATACCAAGAATTTTAAAATGCAATAATAAAAAAACAAACAATCCCATTAAGATATGGGCCAGGAACTGGGCCTGTGCCTTATGCTGGTAATCCCAGTGACCCAGAAAACTCAGGCAGAAGGATTGCTTGAGGCCAGAAGTTTGAGACCAGCCTGAGCAACATAATGAGATCCTGTCCCTAAAAAATTTTTAAAAAATTATTCCAGCATGATGATGTGCATCTGTAGTCCCAGCTACTTAGGAAGCTGAGGTAGGAGGATCATATGAGCCCAGGAGTTCAAGGCTGCAGTAAGACACGATTATGTGCTGCAGTGAGCCATGATCATGCTACTCCGCATTCCAGGCCGGGCAACAGAGTGAGAACCCAACTCATTTAAAAAGGGGGCAAAGACCTTAACAGACACCTCACCAAAAAGACATACTTCTTTGGTGTTTGCCAAAGAATGTGGCAAATAAGCATATTAAAAGATGGTTCCAATCAAAAGTTATCAGAGAAAGGCAAATTAAAATAAAAGAGTGATATACCACTACACACCTAGTAAAATGGCCAAAACGGAAACACCAGTAACATCAAGTGCTGGTGAGAATGTGGAGTAACCAGAACTCTCCTTCACTGACTTTGGGAATGCAAAATAGTACAGACACTTTGGAAGAGAGTTTGATGATTTCTTACCAAACTAAATATACTTTTATAATACTTTCCAGCAACTATGCTCCTTGGTATTTACCTAAACGAATTAAAAACTTGTGTCTAGCACAACACTTACACAGACATACAGCAGCTTTATTCATAATTGCCAAAGCATTAAAGGAATGAAAATGTCCTTCCACAGATGAATGGATAAATAAACTGTGGTATACTCAGAAAAGGGAATTATTCAGCACTAAAAAGAAATGAGCTGTCAAGCCATGAAATGTCATGGGGGAAACTGAAATGCATATTACTAAGTAAAAGAAGCCAATCTGAAAAGGCTACATATTGTTTGATTCCAACTATATGACATTCTGGAAAAGTCAAAACTATGGAGACATAAAAAAACAAAAAATCAGTGGTTGATGGGGGTTAGGGGAAAGTAAGGGATGAATAGGCAGAGCACAGAGGATTTTGAGGGCAGTCAAACTACGTGGTGATGATACTATAATGGTGGATACATGTCATACATTTGTCCAAATCCCTAAAATTCGGAACACCAAGAGTGAACCCTAGTGTGGACTATGGTCTTTGGGTGGTAATGTTATTTTAATGTAGGTTCATCAGTTGTAACAAATATACCACTCTGGCGGGGGAGGATGTGGATAATGGGGAGAAGGGGGTATGCACAAGGTAGGGGATACATGGGAAATCTCTGTACCTTTTGATAAATTTTGCTGTGAAGCTAAAACTGCCTGTAAAAGATAAAGCCTATTAATTTAAAAAGCCCTTGGAAAAGGCTTTTCATCTTCATGTCTCACTGTGTGGAGTGGGTGGATGTTACCCAACTTTAAGGTGATGTTTAGCTAGAAAGTCAGACACAGAATCTGTAGAGAATTTAATTCCAAATTTCTAATGTGTAGTTTTAATTTTTAATGTGCAGTTCTATATTTTAGTTTGTGTATATATGTAAACTGTTGAAGAACTAAATTGAGGAGGAACTTGTTAAACCTTAACAGTGAGTCAGTTTAATTTTGTCTCTGCATGCAGCATCATAGTCTCTTTCATTACCCACAAAGCCTGTCTCCAAAATTTTCTGCTAGTCAGAGCAAGTCTTCAAATTCAGTTACTTGTCAGTATCTCCACTTCACTTGGAAGTTAAAGTTTCTGGTCTCAGAGTTCAAAGCCAGGTTTTAGCCATTTATTTCATTTGAAGTTTCTAGATGACATTTCCAATTGATTGCCAGAATTTTGTGGCTTCGATTTCCCTAGTCCTAAATCCAGTAGCAGCTCTGGTGTGACTTAAAATATGGAACTTTGGGATGACATTGCTTTGCAAAATAAAGGAAAAAGGGAGCTGAGTGGAACAAGGTAGGTAAAAGAAGAAAAGGTTGGAGAGAGCAAACAGACTGAGAAATGAATGAAGAAAAAAAAGGGACTAGGAGATAGAAAGTACAAAGGTAAACATGTTTTTGGTTTTCAATGTTTTAAATTATATCTATAATATATATTGTATTTCTATAATATATCTGTATGTAATATATATGATCAATATAATATATAGAATTTTTAAAGATAAAGGCTGGTTTCTCAGAATGTTAATAAGAAATCATTCAAACAAGTCAAGTAACACAGCTCAAAATTATTATTTATAAAATCCCAAAATATAAAAGTCAGATAGGAAAATAAGGATAGAGAATTTTCACTGCTCCTGCTGATAATACTAAAAGGTATACTCAAGTCAGTTAAATACTTTATCACCTGTCATACATAAATCAATGTCTATTTAGGTTTCCTTTTATTTTAGTTTACATTTCCCCAGTCATGTTTTATATTAAACTAACACCTATAAGTGTAAATGTTCAGCATACTAATTGACTAGTTAATAAAAAAACGAAAGTGGATATCAACAAATTTATTAAAATTTTGGCCTTAAAATAATCATTTTTAAATTTTAATCAAATTTGTTACTTTTTTCCTTGAAATTCTTCCATGGAAAAATTACTGGTTAATTTAGTCATTGCCATTTCCAATTAATTTTTTCACCCAAAACATATTATAATTAGAGAAAAAATATTGGTTGAAATTAAGGATTAACTGTTACATTATCTAATTATAGAAAAATATATGTAAAAGATGATATCCATTATCCAATTTCTCTATGCACATGCACTAGGAGGTACATGGTATGTGCTAGTCTGGCCAGTCAGACACAGAAATCTGGTTATAATCAATTAATAAATATTTGTGTGTGGAAGCTTTGCATTGGTTTATATATAATGAAATCAATTTCCATTGCCAAATGCTAAATTTTCAGTATAAAACTGCTGAGTATATAATTTAGCTTGACAAATAGTTGATCTGTCCCCCCAAAACTTTATAATTTCTAAAATTCAGTTTTTGGGTTTTTTAAAAGCAGAATTAAAAGTTTACTTTTAAGCACCATGCCACTTAGGGTTTGACATTTAGCAGCATTAGAATTACTGGGCAAATAGATTTTCCATTATGAAATTAAATCTATTTTCTTCTCTTCTTAAATTTGACTTGCCTATGGTTTCGTGTACTAACATCTAAGAAGTGAAAATAATCTGAGGTATAGTCTTTAATTTGACACACATATAGGTCTTTTGAATAAAACCCTACTAGATATCACTCTAAGTAGGATTAACCATAAGTTTCTTTGTGGACATGAGGCAAGGGATTCATTAAAATTGATATTGCAAACACCCTGTCTGACAGATGAGAGTGAAATTAGAGTGGCAACCTGAACCTTAAGCTCTCAGTGGATACACGAATGGATTTGTCTATAAAGTTTAAAGGTTTACAGGGAGGCACAGTGGCCAACTTCTATCTTTGATGTAAAGGGCAAGGAAAGAAAGGAAGTAAGGGGGTATGTGAAGGAGAAAGCAATTTTCTGTTTCCTTCTCCGCATAACACTATTCACAAAAACATTTAATTCTTACCATGTCTTGCTGATTTGAGGTTACTTTTAAAAACCTTTTATTATCTTCCCACTGTGAGCACAGTAAAATGGGCAGCAAGACAAACAAGATAGTTTCCTGCTTTCCTGGAATTTCAGTTGATTGGGAAATCAATATAACCATAAATAATGACTACATCTTCTACTGTTCCCATATTTTAAGGTACACTATCTCTTGCAAGGGGCATGAAAATGGTCAAAAAATGTTTTGGAAAAAAGAAGAGATAAAACCAAAACAAATGCTGCATGAGAATGCATCCAAAATGGTTGAATGAGTGAGCGTGGATGCCAGTATCGTTCCTTCTTGTCATGGTAAAGGAAACTGGAAGTTCAGAATGTCAAAGGCTCACAAGTCTAACCCCAGTGGAGATTTCAGTAGAATCAGATGAGCTACAGGATTGCACATTTACTAAGCCTTTCAGAGAACTCTAGAAAGCCTGGCCTTAGGAGAAGACTTCAGTTGTTTTCAAAGCAAGTGTGCCAAATTCATCCTTCCTGACAATCTTTTTTATTTCAGGATCTAAGCCAGCTAAATATGTTTAAGCTTGGTAGACATAGTCAACATTTAAACTTAGTTCAAATTCAAATTCAATTGCCTAAACTGTGAAATTTGGTAGTTTATCAAATTACACTTAATTTTTCTCAGTAAGATTTTTTCACTGCTCAGTGATTTAGAGTACTATGTGTTTATTCATCTCCTTTAAAGGTTGATCTCTGGGGAAGGTGCTAACATATGTGTGTATAGTACTTTTTTAGAATAAATGAACAGGGATTCTATACCATAATCTTCTAAAATAACATTTAGTAATTTGCATACTAGAAATATCAAATCAAAGGTTTTTTGTATATCAGAGACCTTCGAGAATTTTCTTCTGATGATAAAGTGAGAGACTTTTTTCCATATTGAATGTTCAGAGGAGTGGCCGAATTCAGATGTACTTTCAGATTGTGAAACAGCCCAAGCTATTATAGAAATGTTTGGGTTGTGCTGGAAATAATATTTTTCCAAAAGGTATTGCGCCTTCCATTTTAAATTTATGTGATCTGTAAAGGGGATTTAATTTTATGTCTCTGATTCATGTACACTTAATTCATGAAAATAACATTTGCTAAAAGCTACTGGGTATGCAAT
>NW_016107480.1:1155510-1179789 GCF_001604975.1 Cebus imitator | reverse complement strand
TCCCTTAATTTTCCAAATCTTGGGAACCTAAAAGATGTAGTAGATTCAAGGTAGTAAGATACTGCTGTGTCCTATCAAACAATTATTTTTCTAACATTAGGATTATAGGAGAAATTGTTACCTACTAAGAAGTGAACTTTCTAGTGTTGCTAAAACAATTAAGTTATCACAGAATGACTAAAATAATGCAATGAATGGCAGTGATTCGAAAATATAGTGGCAAGACTCTGACATTTAGATGTCATATTTCCTTTGCTTTTTACAAACACATATAAAAAATCTAGCAGGGTGTATAAAACAACTAGGCTATTTTTACAAAGAGGCTTAATAAAGCAACACAGATCTGACTGTTCTACTTAGAGTGGCCAAAACTCAAAGGACACATAAAACATAATATTGTTCCGGGAGCATTCTCTAGGGAAAAACAATTGCTTTTAAAATACTTGAATCAGAGGAAAACAGATAGTTATGTAGTTCTTTAGTTCATAGGTAATTTCTCCCCTTAGATTTTTATAAGGTTGGAAAATGATAGGTAGATGCATTTTGCCTTTTCTGAAAGGATGAGAACTTTTGTGGTACCAAAATTCAAACTTTATTGTTGTTACCCAAAAAGAGCGAGGGGACCCTTCTGTGATAAGAGCAAAGACGTTAGCAGGATTCAGTCTGTGCAGTGCTTTATGAGCCATGGTAAGAAATTTAGATGTGGTTTCAACTGTGATGGAAGACCATTTTGGGATTTGAGGCAGGGCAATGACATAATTTGATTTGTGCTTCATAGATCACTGGGCTGCTCTATGGAGAAGGGATCACAGAAAGGCAATAAGAGAAAAAAAGCAGGATCAGGTAGGAGTACCTAGAGCAGTCCAGGAAAGAGATGATGGTGATTTGGCCTACAGTGATAGAAAAATAGGAGCATATTGATATTGATATGATATATTGAAGGAGTACACAGGACTTATTGATGAATTGCAGAAAAATTAGGTGTGACTCCTTGTCTGGCTTCAGCAATTGGGAGTGTGGTGGTATCACACACTAGGAGGAATAGGTGTGGACACGGGAGGGTCAACAAATTTGTTTTGGTTTTGCCAAGTGGCTGTGTGGACTATTAAGATGATCATTAGATACACATGTGTAAATGTCAATCAAAATATTGTTAGTAATAATATGTATAGGAGTTGTAAATGGATACAATTGTTAAAAAGCTTCTTAGAAAAAAGTATCCCCACATGTATTCCTTTCTTACACCCCTTGCATTACTTTAATAAAAACCAGGACAGCTCAAGTAGAAGACATAGATAATCTTACTTGAACACTTCTTTAAGATACATATACTTAAAGATTTTCCAAAATCTAGGTGAGGAAGATTAGAATCATTTACTTGATGTTTATTGTTTGTGGTGGATGGGTTTTTTTTCTGTAATTAAATTAACTGTTCATTGTTTACATGTAATTCATCCTAAAATGCCATCCTTCTGTATGGTTATAGAGTTCTTTGGGTATTACTGAGGATAAGTAGTCACTAACAGTGCCACATAGAAATGGATTTATTAAAAAGGTGTTTGTTTCTGGAAAAAAAAGTATATGAAATATATGGATATATAAAATATCTCTACATCTCTCTATAAAATAAACATCTATATATAAAATTGTATATGTAGCCTATATATCTGCATATTTACACACACAGATATCCATTACATCTTATATATTACTTACACCATTCCTCCTAACGATTTGTGAGTACTATTGTATATTTTCAGTCAATCAGTGCTTTCAATAACTTTTTGAGTTAAATGTAATGAGTTTTGTTCATTATTCTGGGTCTCTTCTTTTGCCATTTGCTTATGTTCTGGTGAGCAGTTTTGACCCATAAAACTTGACAAAAGTTACGGTGTTAGACCTACCACAAGGTTAGCATTATATCTGTAAAAATGCCAATCTCCTGGAAACTTGAGATACCTTCCAGTGATAGCTCATTATGCAGATGAAAAGTATGGGAGGCAATAAAAAATTCGTAGACATGTCCTAACATTAGAAAGTGTTTTGTTCATATGGCTGCATTTGCCAGCTGTTGCATGAACTACAGCTGGGCGAATCTATGACTGGGAAAAATCCAATACTTTAGGGACTATTCTATTATAATACCATATAGAGCTGGGTTGGTTGATGTCCCCCAAAAATTAAATGTTTGTGCACCACGCACCCCCCCCCCAACCCACCCAATTCACATGTTGAAAACTTAATCACCAATGTGAGGGTATTAGGAGACAGGGCCTTTGGGAGGTTATCAGATCCTAAGGAGAACCGTTATGAATGGGATTAGTGCCCTTATAAAAGAGGACCCAGAGAGCTGCCTTACCCCCTCTACCATGTGAAGACACAGTGAGAAGATGCCATTTATGAGCCAGAGGGTGGGCCCTCACTAGACAATGAATCTGCCAGTGCCTTAATCTTGGACTTTCTAGCCTACAGAACTCCAAGAAATAAATTTCTATTGGTTAAGAGCCACCCAGTTTACGATATTTTGTTACAGCAATCCAAAAGGGCTAAGACAGTGATGCCATTTTCAGGAACATATGCCTCATGTGAAAGGGTGTATTTATTTGCATACGTATCTTCTGAACTGAGTGAACATGAAATGAACCAAGAGTAAGCTGACATGGCAAGTAGCCCTCTCATAGAATGGGTCTGAAAAAAAGTCTTGTTAGATGTCCAGGCTGCCTCATGTTACTCTTATTCAAGCAAGACAATGTGTCAAAACAGCAGTGCTCAATTTATTTTTATTCCATTTTACTGAAACACAAGTTTAATATTTACTGATGAAACATTTTTTTGATGTGGTATTTCCAATGTTCTAGCTAAAACTCTCTCACATTTTTTCTACTCATGAAATGTATATAAGAATTCAGGTTCATAATTAAAATATTATACAGATTTTATTTCATTGCATTAGCTTATATTACAAGTATGTCATTCACAAACTTGGATTCTTTGTTATTAATAATTAATTGCACTGAACACATCTCACAGCTAATGGCTGTACTGATGAGTGGTTCTAAAAATCTAAGCATAGCAAATCTCTACTTTAACCATCCAATGTGTGACATCTCCATTCAGAATCAATTTAATTCTAAGACTTAATATTTCACAATTCACTCACTTTAGACTCACAATACAGGTGGATACTTTAACTTGAGGTATGGAATTCAGATTAACTTGGGCAAATTTTTATTTACCATCTAGATACAAAGTTCAATGCTGGATTCATGCTTTTTGTTAGCTTATTTCCCATGTTCTTAGAAGCTAAATGGAATAAAACCAGAACTTTCTTAATCCAGTATTTAAGAATCTTTGTATTTAAGATGTTTGCAACTTCATATCAAACAAACGTTTCTCACTTCATGTTTTTAAATAAAATTATTGTCTTTTTTACTACATCTATGCCTCAACTTAGTTTTCTTCTCTGGATGCTTATTTATTGATTCCTGAAGCTAACTCGTCAATGAAAAGAAATAAAGATGCCCTTGGTATATTTAAAGCAATTTTTTACATGTGAGCTGTCTGAAATTTGGATGTAATCATTGGGGGATTTATCATTATTTCCAATATATAGAAGAGAGATGAGGCTTTGAGAGGTTAAGGGACTTGACTAAGCAATACAGACAAAGACAGAGATCAAATTCCAGGATTTCTGGCTCCAGATTCAGGAGTCTTTCTCTGACATCATGATGCAGAGCACATCGATGCACACAACTTTATAAACATTTCATTACCATTAGGCTAAGTCTGTAGTAAAGATCACCGAGAGGAAGGCAAGGCATTGTTACCTGTTGAGTAATTGGGACATTTTTCTCAATCATCTGTTTCATTCAAAGAAATTTTAGCCATAAAAATTTAATTTTGAAATGACCTGGCTTAATCTTGTATTTCCAAAGAAACATATGTCCCTCAGAAATCTCACGGTCAGTGTCTGTCCTCTAATCGGCACTTGTACCAATGTTGCATAAAGCAAATCTTTCTTTACGTGAAAGCTTGACAGGAAGGATCTTGCACTAGGACTTGGACAGGTGGAAAAAGGCCACTGGTATTCAATAGCTACCTCTGCCATCAATTTCAAGGTGTGTATTTGTGTGTTTGTGTGTGTCCTGGGTAAGGAATGGTGGCTTCATATTTGCTCTTTCTGAATAAATACTGTTCCTTTAATTTCAAATAATTATCCATAACAAATGTAAATGACAGGAATTTGAGACTACTTCTGACATTCAAATTTCCTCCATAGATAACTGATATTCTCTTTTTTTTTTTTTTTTTTTTTGAGATAGAGTTGCTCTGTTGCCAGGCTACGGTGCAGTGGTGCGATCTTGGCTCACTGCAACCTCCACCTCCCTTGTTCAAGCAATTCTCCTGCCTCAGTCTCCCAAGTAGCTGGGACTACAGGCGCACGCCACTATGCCAAGCTAATTTTTGTATGTTTTAGTAGAGACGGGGTTTCACCATGTTGGCCAGGATGGTCTCAATCTCTTGACCTCGTGATCTGCCCACCTCAGCCTCCCAAAGTGCTGGGATTACAGGCGTGAGCCACCATGCCCGGTGATAACTGATATTCTCTAAATCAATGATTCTTTTCCCCACCATGTTTCTTTAAAACTGTCTTTTACACATGTATGTAACTTAGTTTGTTATTAAAAAAACTAAAACAGCAAAGTATAATAATGTAAAAAATCTCTCTCCCCACAATGCTGTTCTCTCTATATAACCATTTAAATATTTCGTTTTTCCTATAAAATATCCCGTATTTATGCAAGAATAGATGTATATTTCTTTTATGACAGTGGTAGTTAAGATGTATAATGCAATATGCTTTTTAAATAATATGCTAACTACTTTATCACATTTAAATCCACCTCTATGTTTTTAACAACAGCGGAGTATTTCATATATAGAGGTGCGCAATTCATTTTACTAGTCCTCAAATGTTTACATAATTTATAACGGCATAAAGTCATTGGAGTAGAAGTGTTTCATACACAGTGGTTCAATTAACATCCTTTTACTTAAATGTATTATCGCACCTGGCCCCTAAATGTATCTTTGCAATCTTGTGGTATCATATTTACAGGACACATTTTTAAAGTTGGAATTTTTAAATCAAAAGTAGATTCTTTAACTTTGATAACTAGGATTCAATTGCTCTCCTAAGAAGTTTCATCATAATATACACCATATTAAGAGCATGAGAATATCTAGTCAATCACTAAGAGCAGTAAAACTTTGAAAATAATTGAAATATAATAGATTTAAGATGGAATCTTACATTGGTTCAAATTTACATTATTCTAATCATCAGTAAGTTTGATGATATTTTGACTGTTCATTGGCCCTTTATATTTCTTTTGTTATAAACTGCCTTTAATTGTATTTGCACAATTTTGGTTGTTGATTTCTGTACATTTTAAATACTCTTTGTGTATGAATATAAATGGCCTTTTGCTGTATGTATTGCAGTTTTTTTTTTCCTGGTTTGTCATTTTAAATATTTTCTTGGTGTTTCTCACTATATAGAATGCAGCTTTTTAAAAATTATGTAAGATTTGGCAGCTTTTCAGGTCATATGCCCTACTTAGGGAGGCCTTGTGTTTTCCAAGATTGTATTTTTAGAAATAACTTATGTTTTCTTCTAGTAATTTAATGACTTACTTTTTTTTTTTTTTTTTAAGTGTCAGTATTTGGAACCTCTGCTCCATTTGCAATATGGGAAAATTATATCACTAGCTAGCATACTTTTCAGTATAGGCAGCTTGAGACTTTTACCAGGCATTAAGTCTGGAAAGGGGGGTTCACAGATGTTAGAGATAATAATCAGATATTAGACCTAGAAAATGCTTTAAAAATCATCTAGTATAATGTTCTCATTTTCCAGATGGGGAAATGGAAATGAATGTGAAGAAGGCTAGAACAGTAAAACATCTTAGTGAAGGCCCCACAGTGTTTGTGCCAGAAGAGACACTTCTTCCCATGCTGGTAATGCATTCATGCTCCTTCAGAGGAATGAATGCCCTTATTCCATTCATTCCTTTCTTTCACCGTTGCTAATGAGCAAATCTTGAGCTGGGCATCACATGATTCTAGTTGGTCTTGTTTTATTGGTCGTTCTGTTTAAGAGGATAAAATACACTTCATATTTTTGAAGGAGGGAAAAAAGGTGGGGAACCCAGCATATGCCAAATGTCAGGTTGCACATATTTTATTTCTTGCCCAGATTCAGATTATTGCCACTGGTTATTATAAAGCCCAAGGGTTATTTATTACAATATCCCTGAATGTGAAACCAACCTGATTTCCTT
Organism: Cebus imitator; assembly: GCF_001604975.1. Classification (NCBI taxonomy): domain Eukaryota; kingdom Metazoa; phylum Chordata; class Mammalia; order Primates; family Cebidae; genus Cebus; species Cebus imitator. Next base: position 1,173,445 of record NW_016107480.1, on the reverse strand, counting down.
GTGGCTTACTTACTTATTTATTAAACCTTTATATGAAGATTTAAGAGAGGAAGGTAAAGGATTGAGAACCCTGTCCAGTGCCTTCAGCAACCTCCAAGCATCTTAAATGAGCAGTGTATTTTCAGCATGATTCTACTGTCTCGCTGGGTTATGGTGTCAACAAAGTGATGCTTTAAAAGGGAATTGATATTTAATGAGATATAAAATACAGAACTGTTTTCTATGATGCAGACATCCTCTCTTCCTATTTTGTTCTCATGAGTACAGATAGGTATAACGACTGGCTGCGTTATCTATCTTAGGGCAGCCCTTGAAAAGACTAGGTCTGTTCCTTTGGGGGATACACTTCCTTCACAGACACTAAGGATTCATGAAGCCACCTCTTTGAAATAGTTTCTTGGGACTCAGTATTTAAACTCATGAAACAGAATGCAGGTAATTCTTAACAGTGATTATTGTTTTAAGGAAGCCACATGGCCACTTTCACCCCCAACTTTTCTAGCTCCACAGTACTGTCTCAGGCTGTTTAAAAAATGACAATGGATATAAACAGTAATCTAATTATAGTTAGAAGAGATTTACAGCTCTAATTACGACTGCTGTTACATTTTAAAGGGACTGGCATAAGCAATCAACACATCCCATACAAGAATCCATCTTGCTATTACAAAAGCTACCTGCCAATTGTTTGTCAGCTGAATGACACGCAACACTGCACATATTATCTCCAGAATTAGTGACACTGACAGTGTTGCCATGTTTAATGTATGTAGGCAGTATAATGCAAAGGCATGGAGTTTAAGAATTGCTCAGTTAGGGAGTGCTGCCTTGTCAATACAGGCACGTTCATCAAGCATGTTATCATCTTACTCTCAATGAAGTTTTTTATTTAGCTCAATCAACTATATATTCATAGAACTTCTCTACAATAAAAGTAGGAAACACACACAATGTCTTTGTTAAACATTTAAATAAACACATATTTATTATATATTATATAACATTACCAGATATTTGTTATGTGTCAGGGTAAAAATTTTATAACAGTCTCATTTGAGACTTAAGACAATTCTTTAGCATTATACTATTGAATTTATTCTTTCGGATAATTTATGGTATGTAACACATACTACAGATTGTTTGAGATGGAACACACTTGTGGTTTTTAAAAGGTTTGCTGATCATTTCTATAGGTTGAAGAAAATAGTTCAAATAAAATCTCAGCCCCTACCTTCATCATCCTTCTATAGCTGGGCACACTGATTTCCACCTCTGAGGCTTCAACCTTACTCTGGATTTCGGAACAATCTAGACAGGGCAAATTTAATTCACCCTAGGCCAGTTATCTAATGGGACTGAGACTTCATATTCATCATGCTCTGAGATCTAGAATTTGGGTGTCCTAATGCCAACCATCTAGCATCCAATAATGTTCTCTGTTTGACAGGCCTGACTGCTTGTTAGGGCTCCTCCCCACTTGAGATCCTGGTCAGGGCCAAGAAATGTGTTAATAAACTGTACACCAGGGAGGAGGCCCTGCTGTCTTGTGTTCAGACCCAGTGATGATGACTTTTCATATCATGTGTCATACATACCACTCACCACAGGTATTACCGATTCCTTCTTCTAGCACCTTAGAACCCAACCTGCTGCCTTCTGGTCGGAGTGTGAATGAATCATACTTTGTATCAGACTGGATAGCATGAACCATGTAAGCACGGCAGCTGCTAAAATAATAAATTACTTCCCACTAGTTGGTCAATAGTTGCTGATCCCATACTTCCCCTCACTCCCAATGTTCCACCCTCCCCTCCTCTATGGTGTCCCTCTTTCAGGACTCCCAAATACGAATATTATTCAACAACCAAAGGGTAGTCCCCCAGCACACAACAGACATCTGGCAGCCTACTCCCATGATAGCCTGTATCCATTCTGCTTGATTGGTGAGTGTACCTATTGTACTATGTCTGCTTATGTTATTATTAACGTAACATTACTTCCATTGTTTACCTTGCTGTTTTGCCTTTGACTTAGACAAATAAACTGCCCTCTATTTTAGTCTACAAGACAGGTTTTCTGGCATTTCCTTACTTTTTTTTCCTCCTAATGTTCTCCATAAGAAATCAATCTACCCTCTCACAGACTCTACTCCACAAATGATGGATTGATATTTTCATTTTTAAATACTTTTACTTTTTTTTTAAATCACGCAGCTATGAACACCATCACTTTTTAGTAAATAGAAAAAGAATAAAAAGATACTAAACTTGCAAAATGAAGACATTTTAAAGCAGGAGTGTGCTAATGATAAAGTAGTTTAACTGGACTGTAGGTCAAGGAAGTTGGTCACGTCTCTGATTCAGTGACATTAGGAAGACATAATTACAGCAAGACAGCTGCATTCATGCCAACGTGAATAGTTTCTTTCTTGAGATAACTGATCCCAAAGGATGGCAGGAATGATTTTCTTATGTATTCTATGGACATTTGTTTTGTCAGAACATAACGAATTGTACATAAATCCTGTTTTATAAATGGTACACTGTGCTTTAAATACAGCCCAATATGTCATTCTGTCAGAGATTAGCAATAGCAAACTGTTTTGTTGACTGATTCATTATTTTTAGCACCCAATTGAAAAAATTATTACCAAATTTATGATGAAAATTTTTCTTTAAAATAGTTTATGCCACAATAATAATAATACAGGCATTTTTATTTTTTGCATGTTAAAAGTGCTTCCAAGCCACTGACTTGTCTTCCTCATCACCCTGAGAATTCCTTGTAGCATTAATGAGGTACTGGATGACTTTGTAAATGATATTTGGTTACAATAATATGAAATTTGACAGCCTGAGTAGCTTTTTAAATTGTACTTGGTATTTTTCAGGAAACTCTGCAACCTAACTTTACATCACCTCAAATTTCTTGTTTTTCCTTTCATATCCATTCATCTTTATTTTAAAGTGTCTAAATGCCCTTGCTAAATTCAGACCACATGGCTTTGGCAAATCCAATAATTGCAGAGAAGACTATGGAAAAGACTAAACTCAAAGATTACATCTAAATCGGCACCACTGCATCAGAAACAGAGTTAAGTCTACAACATCACTGAATATTTCACCTTTATCTTTTTGGCAGCAAATGCCTTGGTTTTCTGGTTTTTGATGATTAAAATAGGTAATCCATTCTCAGGTTTTGTCTGGCCAATTGCTTTAGAAATCCATAGTTTTAATTCACTGAGCTGAAATGTTACACTCTTCACCTTATTTATGAATTCCTAGTCAAGATTTTTGTCACTATGTCTTCTAAATTCTAGGCTAATTATCATAAATTCAAAAATCTGAGTTTTCCTGTTTGTTCATTTTTGACCTGACTTTTTCTCTTTTTGATCTCAGAATTCTTCCTTTTAACTCAGTCTAAGCCACACCAACTATGACCCCGTTGTGTTATTTTCTGTTCTAAGTAGCCAGATAAAGACAGAAATTTGATCTCTCTGTGTGACAAGGCATGAAGTTCCCTTTTATCTTTTATAGATTAGGCAGTCATCCTCTGATGACTGGGTAAATCTTAATATAGTTTGAATGAGTTCCCATTTTACCTCTGTGTTGTCAACTGTATGCAATCAAAGAGGAAAATCTCTAGAACAGATTATTTAAAAAGACATGTTTACCTTACAATTTTTCTGTTAATTTTCCAGAGGAACTTATCCTCATACCTCTTTCTTTCAGAGAAGGGGTTAGAGGACAAATGCATTATTAGCTCTTAGACATTAAAGGTATTAGTAGCCAGAATCAACTTTTTAATAAAATTTAAGATTGAGAAAGAAAGTTACGTCATTTAAATTGTGGAGTCTACATTAACGATAACAAAAACAACATTTTTTTTTCTTGAAATGTTTAAATCTGTGACTAGGAAATAATGCAGTTCTCACAAATGTCCTGAAGAAAGCACTAAATTTAAGTCAATATAATTCACTGGAGAACACTTAGCACTAAAAAAAAAGGTTGGGGCACTGGGCAATAACCCCCAAGAAAGTTGAGAATCCTATGCCCAGCAGAACACATTGCTCTGATACAAAGCCCCAGTTGAGTTGAAAATAAAATTGAATCTGTATTAGAGACAAATTTTATACCTTTTAAAAACATTTATACAATTTCTGGGCCTATGTGAAAAGTCTGGGTATAGATTTCTTGCACTTTAATGGTGTTTTCAGAGTATCTTCATGAGAAAGACAGTTTTTAAATAAAAGTCTAATAAATGAAAACTTTTAAAGTGGGAGCAGTTGATATATTCTTGGATTAAATCTCCGTGACTCATACTAAGAGAAAAAGACCTAGATGTTTGAAAAAATTCTCTGCTGTCAGAAGAAGTAGAAGTCAATTTTTGTCCTGTTTAGAGTCTAACTCCATAAACTTTTCCCATCACAGATATCTCCAACTAGGATCCCATAGGTTATAAGACCCAAGTCATATGACCAGGGCTAGATTTGAGGCTGTTCCTCCCATGGAACTCCCTCCAGACCCTCACAGATGGCAGCCTCCAATGTCACTCAACATGTTGGAAGAACATTCCCAATTGTGGAATACTATTCTGCTAGAATCTAAAGAGGCCTACTAGGTGGTGTGCTTCCTTCTTTTTAGTGGGAGGTACAACATGCAAGAATTTGTCCTTGATGTTGACTTACTCGCAGATTGCTGGGTTCCTAAAAACTTCACTGACAGAGAAACTTCACTGTTTTCACCTAGAACAAATAACAAACTTTCTAAATCATACCCCAGGAAATAGCCCTGGAAATCATTGAAATCTTGTTATTTTCTCAGAAGAGCCAAGGGATGATAACATAAGATAATATGAATAGCAAGGCATAAGAATAAATTTTGAGAGGAGGCATTGTTATGAAACAGGTGGTTTCACAAACAACCAGATTCTCTTCTGAGCTTTATTACAATGACTTTAAGGACTTTGGTCTTTTGAGAACATTATAGTGGTGACCAGTCACTATTTTGCTCTTGGTTTCTATGACCTTTGGTTGAATTCTCTTCTTTTTCACCTCCATGTCCCTTTGCACAACATTCACTTATTAAGCAAATATTTATTAAATACTTGCTTTGTGCCAGGCCTTGTTCTAGGTTCTGAGAATACAGCAGTGAACATAAAGGCAACATACCTGCCCTAATGAAACTCAAGTCTTAGTGGGGATAAACAAACTATCTATCTATCTGTCTGTCTGTCTGTCTGTCTATCTATCGTCTATCTGTCATCTATGAAAACAGTTTATACCTGAACAGTGAAGGAAGAAACTATGCCAATTTTCTCAAAGAAGAATGATCCAGGTAAAGAGAACAGCAAATGCAAACTTCTTGATGCAGGAATATGCTTGCCATGTTCTAGGAAGAAAGGTGTGCAGCGTTGACTAGAGCGAATAGCAGAAGGGGGAGAGTATTAAGAGACGTCACACTAGTAAGAAGAGACCAAATCTTGAAAGACCCTGATGGCTATGCTATACTTAGCTATGCAATGACTTAGGCTATACTATATTTGGACTTAAATGGGGAGCCACTAGGACAGTTTTCAGCAAAGTAGTAACATGCTCTGCTTTACATTTCGAAATTAATCCCTCTGGCTGCTGTGTTGGTAACAGGTATCAATTTCTGATACAGAAATGTAGGTTGGGGGCTATCATAATAATCAATGAGAATATGGATGCTGTCCCAGTCTACAATGGTACAGGGACTTATTAGAACAGTTCTGGATTTATTTTGGACTCATTTTGATTCTGGATAGAACTTTCTAATTAATTTTATGTGAGAGATGAAGGTAAAGGTCAAAAATAATTTTAATGTTTCTGGTCTGAGCTACTGAAGGTATAGATATAAAAAAGGGGGAAAGACAGAAATAATTTGTAGGATTAATGTGTTGAAGGTCTTGGAATGTCAAAGTATGTTGGAGTTGGGACAGTAAAAGATGTGAACTATAAGGTTAGGAGATGGTGATCAGAAAGGATACATGACATTGATTTTATGGGTGTTTAGAGATTAAATGAATTATTATTTATTCAGTTTAAATAGATGAATAATTGAGTTTGATTTTACGAAGGAATAGCTGATGCTTTGTAGAGGACAAGATCTTTTGGAGGAGATGAAGTCAAGGATACAGCCAATGAAGTGGAAGGATCATCTTTGCAGATGATGACACCAACATGAATGCTGGCAGGGGCAGTGTTGAAGAGAATGACAGTGGCCCAACACCAAATATTTACAAGGAATGAGGAAGGTAGATGATTGAAAAAAGTAGGACTGCTGGGAAATTCAAAGCTGGGGTTTTAAAAGAAGGAAGGATGATCTCCATGTGGCAACACATAGCAAAATGTACATCAGGCCTAGTGATATAAGAGCCATGATAAAAATAACAGGCATCTTCTGAGGATGCTGCCTGGGAGGCTGTGTTTTAGGTAGAATTTGGTTTTGAGAGTTAAGTTTGGGTACAGTAAAAAGTGACATTCAGAGAAGCAGCTGAACATATGGGGGGTTTTGCTGATGATGTGTTCCATGGTCTAAAGGGCACAATGGAAGAGTTTCAACAGTCAGGGAGAAGATGGAATCAAAAAGGGTATGGTAAAACACCATGAAGCATTTACTACTAGGGGTTGAAGGATCATGTGGGAGTTCTGGGCTTCCTATGTGACTGACATGGGTAGGCATCAAAGTCATAATGGTCCCAAGGAATAAAATAGTGATGAAATAAATCGTAGGCATTTGAGGGGAGAAACAAGTGAAATCTCGGCAAAAGCAGGTAGAGATCTGGAGCTCCCACTAATACAGGATTGTGGCCAGTAGAAGGTAGGCATACTTTTGATTGATCTGTTATAACATCTTTCTTACACATAATATATTGAGTTCAGAGAGAAAATAGAGTCAATACTAATATTGCAGACACAAAATAATGAAGCTCCAGACCATTTCTCTCTATTGACATGAGACTTTCAAATCATTATCAGGTTAATCTTTCTAAAATGGATTTCTTCACGGCATTTTCTTGTTAAGTCTTCACTAATATTCTTACTTTTACCTGTATAATATTCCTTATCTCTTAAGTTGGCATTTAAAACCTTTCTAAAATGTCTTATATCTGCTTCTCTTTTCTTATTCTTTTGGGGGTATTTACTTATTATTTACCTATATTTGTTGAACACATTTTTGGTGTAGACACTGGGTATACAAATGCTTGCCCAGTCCTCTGGATTGTCTTTCATTAATTAGTTGCCTTATTTCTCTATATGACACTACATTTGAGACTACTATTCCTGCCCTCCTCCTTCCTGCTGTCTGCTAAAGAAACAGGTGTTTCTCTGCCAGAACACCTTCTCCTTTCCTCAGTATGTATCTGTGATTTACTTATGATTTCTTGACCAGGTCAATTTCAGCCTCCTTTTCCAGTAAATGTTCCAAACACAGGAATATCTTCCTTTCTGAACATATACTGTTTTTGTCACTAGAACAAAGCCTAACTCCAAGTACTTGCTCACTAAATATTTGATGTTGAAAGACTAGCACCTGTTAATGCACTATAGAATGTTATCTAGAAAAATCAAGCCACCCATAGTGTATCTTTCATTCATTCAAAACTCATCTATTGAGGAACAATTTTGTGCTAGATATTGCCTTTGCTGTGTGGGCTCTTTTAAAGCATGGTGTCTTCTGCCTCTTGTTCCTGACAAACACCTTTTCCGAAAGCCAAAATTCATTTTTATGAGAAGTAAAATTGACATTATTCCTCTAAGTAACATAACTAAGACATGTTTAAAATTTGCCCAGCAACAGGTTTCCATTTGGAAACAGAAATGTTCATCTCCATTATTTTAAAATAGTCTGTATTAGTTACCTATTGCTACTGTAACACATTACCACAAACTTAAAACCACACCAATTTATTATTTTGTAGTCCTGTAGTCCAGAAATCTGCAATGGGTCCTTGTGGGCTAAAATCAAGGTATCAGCAGGACTTTCTGAAGATCATAAAGAAGAAACCATTTTGTTGCCTTTTCCAGCTTCTAGAAATTGCTCACTTCCCTTGCATTACAGTCCTTTTCCATGTTCCACCTCTCTCTATCATATTTAAGGAGCTTGTGATTATGTTTGCCCCACCAGTACAATCCAGAATGATTTCCCCAACTTAAGATCAGAGAATTAGCAATTTTAATTTCATCTCAGCCTTAATTATTCCTTGCCATATAACCTAAAGCTTTCACAAGTTTCAGGCATAAGAAAATGGGCATCTTTGACTGCCATTATTCTTCCTATGGTATGCCCTTAAGAAAGTGAGGCATCAGATATCATCACCATGGAAGTGTCCAGGCTTCTAGAGGTTTGGCACTATGCTGCTCATCCAACAACTTTGATGCCTCTGCATTTAGAAGGGTGCAGGTTAAAAGATCCCATGGGCCAGCATTCACTCAGAATCATTGTGGACTGAGAGTAATTTAGACATTTGCAAGCCTTGTTCAGGGATGTCTACAGCACTATCATAAATATGATATTTTGTCTAGATGGAAGAACTTAATAAAATTAAGCAGAAGAAATGGTTGAGGGAATTATTCTTAAGGAAGAAAATGATGAATCTGGCAGCAAGATAGGGTGTGTTTTGGTTTGCTTACTGGAAATAATTTATACTCTCTTAATAAAAAAATAATGGTGATTATGTTCAGATGAGTAGAATTGGGTGTTTATTTGAAATTAAGCAAGCTACCATCTTACTATAGATGACATCACACACGATTGTAACTTGCCTCATCTGCCCAAACTGTAATGGATACTGTGCAAGTTTCAGAAGAGGATTTGTGTTGGCTGACTCCTGCTGGCCTTTAGCCATGTGTCCCCAAGGAGAAAATGTTTAAACAAAAGGAAAAGAAAATGCATTAGAGGACTGAGATAAAGGGAACAACGGGTCAGGAACACTAACTTCATGTAAGCAATATTACAAGGCAGACAATTGTTGGTACTTTTTAAATTAAATAAAATTACTCTCTAGAGACAAGGATAGTTGGAGAGTTCTAATAAAAACAGAAATTGGATGTCTAATATGCACATCCAGATGAAAATCTACTAAGTGTACTCGATACAGAATTAGCTAAAATTTGCTTAAAATTAATTCCATATTAATTATTAAAATAAAAAACCATCTTTAAAGTAATTTGGAAGTTCTGTGGCCAGCTTATCTAATGATGATTAAACCTATTCAGTTCTTTCTGAATAGAGGTACATGTTAAGAACGGGGAAATTTTTTTCCTATCAGTATTTTTATCATGCCAGAAAATATAAAGTTATACATACACATAAAATTTTCACTACAACTTTGTTTGCTTTGGCTTTTTCCCTTGCAGACATTTTTCCCTCCACATTTCTTTCCAAAATCCCATTTACAGGATGGTTTTTCCAATCCATACTAAAAAGTTAACTGTACAGAATGTCTTACTTTTTTTTCTTGCTTAAGGCTTTATGCATTAGATGTTCATCAAATGTTGAGAAAATATGTGTTGTTTAATTATCTAATTCTTTTTGACACTTGTGGCTGTACTTAGTGCTTTTATTGAAAGTATACTCTTGGAAAATATATTTTAGCATTTCCAAGATTACTGACTTTTATTTCATTTTGTAAAACATAGGTTAATTTAGAAAACAGTGGTCTTTTGAAATTGAAATACAGATTTAAATTTTTAAGGAAACCCTTTGTAACTCAGTTCAGTGAGTTGATGTGTTCATTTTTACCAGCTGGGACACAGTTTGACCCATTCTCCTTGCCCCTGGCAGCAGTTCCAGGTTTCCTGAAGCCGACTGTGATCTTAACACGTTGTTCTTATTTCTGACAGCATTTTTAGTTTTAACATTTTCAAGAGCACATTCTTTTCCTTGTGCTATTGAATCTAGTTCTGTGAGGAATAGAGATACTTGCTTACCACCTGGATTTTGTTCCTTAATGACTGACCCATAAAACTGTAGAACTGGAGGAAATCGTTGAGTCTACAGAGTTCTGGACGATCACCGAGACTTATCATCAGTCCTTACCTTGCCTCCCTCTGGGATGAGAAAGGGCTGTTGTAGACATGTATTCCAGCATAACTTTGCCCAGCTACAGGGGAAGAGAGGAGCTTTCTCTCTGGGAAGCCACACAGAGGTGCATGGGGGAAAGCCACTTGGATTTTTGCTGGTTACATCTCTATCCTAAGCTTCAAGGTACATATCTTTTTACTTCCATAGGAATGCAGCCTCCTCTTCCTCTTTATTTTATTTGGCTAAAAATTGAACACAACTATGTTTTCTACATAGTGCCAAATATGTTGGTGTTTATAAATGTCTGGATAATTGATTTTTTTAAGCATTTACTCACACATTTTGAGTTATGCCAATGGTCCACTGTCTCCTTCAGGGAGGAAAGGAGGCCCCTTTCGGAGGCCCCTTTCTTGACATGCTCATGCAGAAACATTGCAACACATACTGGAGTTAGTATATATTGCAAACAGAATATTATAATATTCCAACTTTTGGTCAAGGTAGTATGAATTTTTACACAGCCTTTTTGCGCCAAACTGGTATCAAAAGAAGATACAGTATTTAAGGAGAAAATTAAACAAATATAGTCAGGCTTTAAAAATGATAATATCTTCAGAGACTTCACAGTGAAATGGAAATGCAACCATATGAGGATTTGAAGGGAGGGGCCTTCTGGAGTCTGAGCCCACAAATCAGCAATGGCTCTGGAGCGTTCAGCTCCTATGGAGCCTGAAAGTGCTCAAAGACAAGGGAACAGCCCACAGCTGGAAGCCAGGGCCAAATAAGGGCTCTGGATCCCTATCCCCACCCCACATTGATGTAAAAGACTGAATAAAGTGCTGCCAAACTGCGGGTCTGTGGCTATAGATAATATAGCTGGCCTAGATGACTGAGAACTAAAACAGGTCGACAGCTGATTTGGTAATGTGTCCTGTAATAGCCTTAGGGTCACTGCAAGGCAGGTGCCTTAACCTGCCATTATAAAATCTACTTCTGGAATGGGGTCAAATCATGAGGATGGGTGATCTAAATGGTTAGACAGAACAACAGCAGCAACAACACAACATCAAGAATTCAGCAAGAAGAGAAGTGAAAACAGAGGAAGGACAGAGAAGACTGGGAAAACTGAAATGGAAGGTTTGACCTTACAAGCTTGACCCATTAGATAAGTGGAGCTCACAAGTCCCAATTCCCACAGAGTGTATATCTATATCTATATCTATCTATACCTATATCTATCTATACTTTTAAAGTCTGCATGAAATGTTTGCAAGTATTTGTCACATACGAAATGACAAAGAACATCTCTACAAACTGCAATCGGTTTCATGAAGCGTAATTCACAATAAAAGTGTTTTTATCCTCTGCTTTACTAAGTTGTCTTATGAGGTTCTTGTTTCTTGTGCCTAAGGGATCCCTGAAAGCTGTTATAAAGGATCTATCCAATTATTAAAAGTATTAGAGAGTGCTGACCCATAGTGAGACCTGAGGCAGGGAGATCCACTTAGGAAGCTGTTGAATTAATGCAGTTCTAGTCAAAGACGGTTTATCACGGGTGCAACGGGAGAAAAGTAGCTTTGTGTAGCAGTCCAAAGGCAGTAGGTTATGAACCACACAAACCTGTGTTTTCTTGGAATTTCATTGCCCTCTTACTAAGCCTTTTTGATTGTCATCTGTCTAATGTCTAAGTGTAGAATGAGGATAACCAATACCGCTTTCCGGTTGGTTGTGAGGACCAGAGATAATCTGTGTATACACCTTTGCAGTTTCTGGCACAAAATTACTCCTCAGCAAATGTTAGAGTAGTAGGTCATGGGGAGTTAAAGTTAGGAGGCATATGTATGATGCTTCTATGTGAAAAATAGAATAAACATTGCTTGGTAATTGACTCTGGTTTTGAGTCACAAAAGATTAAAGACAGTTCCAAGAAGTTCAGGAAGCCAATATTTGAATAAAAATTGGACACAAATATGTTTTCTACATAGTGTCAAACATCTAGGGTTTATAGATGTCTAGAAAGTAAACTGATTTTTTTCAGCTTTTTTCACACATCTGAAGTCATGTCAACACAACCTACAAACCAACCCAGCAGTTGTATGAGTCCTATTTTGACCACAATAATGATTTTAACAAGATATAAAAAGTTCAATGCATCTAAAATTTAAAATCTAAGTATTTATTTAGTGTTTCACCATTTTCAAATTGTACTTAGTGCACAAATTCAGCTTCAAGTCCTTTTATAATTGGCACATGCACTTTTCCCTGAATCCAATGTAAATTAGCTAAAATCTAACTCACTTCACTATTAATAAAATAGGGCTTTGTCTGAAGTCCAATCTCTATGTTATTTTCTATGTTTTAAGTACATCACAAAATAAAATTATGAATACTTCTAAACACTAGTCACATTTTAAATTAAAAAAATTAAAAAATTAAAGATCTTGATATTTCACCTTCTTTTCTTATTGAAACAACTTTATGACTTAATTGACTTTTGCATGGGCCAGAATAGGGATCATAAATATTATTTTTAATTAGAAACCATGAGAGGAAAAAATATATAAAATATAAACCGTGAACAGATAGCACAAAATATATAACATATGGAACAAATAAAAATATATCCATTTAAAAATATTATGTATTGCTATTTAAGCAGGAACACCAAAAGAAAGTGGAAAACAAATCAACAAATGAAATAAGAAAGTAAATAAAATTGATGGGAAGGAAGGCTTGGAAGAAAGATGTAAAGAAATACAATATGAAATAACAGAACTTGATAACTCTTATAAAGTGAGATGCAGAGATACACTTAGGCATCGTCTTCTTGGAAGGTAATGTGATAAGTCCCATATATATTTCCTTCCTTACTTAAATATTGCCTTATCTATACCTATTAATCACCATCCTTTCTAGATACACTGGGGATGTTGTCCTTTTGCCATTTTGTGAAATTCTGACTTCTTGTTTCAATTATGTCACCTTCCTTCTGTTTATGAATGACTCCAAAAACATTTTTTTTCTACATCTCCAGTGGATCTTCCAAAAATCTAACTTATGATATACATTGATGCCCTGGAAGCTGTTATCTATAATGTTTTGCTTTTCTTTGTAATCCAAAATGTCTTCAATGAGCTTAATACATCTACTGCTTCAATCTTCTTGACATTTGGTCACTTAAAAATTCTACTACTCTTATGAAGCTTAATTCTTGCTCAAAAATGATAAACAATAAATCCAGTGGCCTTTTAAAAGTCTTCCACTTGTCTTCTCTTTGCTCTTTAAATAATGGAAATTTCTCCCTCCTTGTTTAAGATCTTTTCATCTAGGTTTTATAATACCACGAAATCCTAGTTTGCTACCTAACCACCCAGACTATTCTTCCTTTGCCTCCTTCAAAGATTTATTTCCTCATTCCACCCTGACTTCTCATCTATATACAGTGAAATCAGTGATGTCACCCTGCCTTCTTATCTATATACAGTGATATAGATGAAATCTCTATAGTTTAGTGCATATTAAAACAAGAAAGAAAAGTCATATTTCTCAAATTTTTATAATCACTTTCAAAGTGATGACTTTCAAGGAACCAAACTAGCTCTAACATTAAACTACCTGCAGAACGCCTATCTACTCTGTACTTCCTCATCAGAATGTTTCCCTGCCACTTAAAAGTAAACATGTCTGGAAGGAAACACCTCACCTTCCTCTCTAAGCACAATGGCACTTCTAACTTCAAGAGATTTTGGAAGCTGTGCTTCAGTCTGAATCTGCCACTCTGGATCAATTTACTGAATCAGTTACCAAGAATAAACTGGATTTTCTCTTCTAGGTCATTAAAAAATATAGACTCCATTTTTTTTATTATCATCATTTAATTCAGGTCTTTATCTCCTCATATATGGAGTACTGAAATAGCCATGTAGCTGGTCTCCCTGACTTCATTTTTTCTCCTCCAGGCAGCAATTCATCCTCATGTCAAACTGGTTTCCTAACATATATCATATCATTTCCAGCAGCGCTTCAAAGGGTCATACACCTCTCCTTATCCTGACATTTAATCCTGTCTACTGATCATTGTAGTTTTATCTTCTCCACTTCATAGTATACTTTTGCCGTGGCTTACGTGTCCACTGACTATGAACTGGACATGACTGATATCTCACTGCCCAATTCTTTGTTCCTGCTATTTTCTTTCCCTGAAGTCCCTCCCACATCCTCTCTTCCTATTTAAATACAATTCAGGACCAGCATAATCAATTTTGCCCTTCCTTCTAAAAATCTTTTCTAATCATCTCAGCCCAAATAATTCTCTTCCTTTGCAGAGCTGCTCTAGGGCATACTGTTGTATATTGTCTCTCTAACTAGACTGTCATGCAACAAGTAATACCTGATATTTCGAATACTCTTCAATGCCTAGAGGAGTGTTTTATCCCATAGTAGGAGCCTAATCAGAATATATGAACTGATTGTGCTAAACAGAAATTACTCAGACAATTATATCACCTCCACTGTCTATTTTCTCTTTTAAGACTTAATTTTTCATTCTCATCTCTTCTACATTTTCCAAACGTGTCACTTTCAGTTCTTGGCTTTTGGAAAGCAAATACCATTTTTCTTACATTTTTAAGTCAGAAGGGGTAGATTAATACCGTTGAGGTCAGCTGATATTTCCAATAGCCAGACACCTGACAAGAGCCATATTATGGCACAACTGACCTAGCTTTATAACATACATCCTGGGTAGTTCAGAAAGTTTCAATACATGCCTGCCATTTTGGAGTAATTATATATAGTATTTCCTTTCACTCTCAGAGGTGTCCTGGCTTTAGTGATAAAGTATGTGGTTACCTGATTCATACTGCCTCTCATAAAAATGCATTTATTTTCTAACAGAAATTAAAAAGAAATACTGTTATATTTTAATCACGTCATTTAATAATCCCCCACTATTAAAGCCCAGGAGCATTTTTATTAATGAGCTAGATTTTGTGATTTGGATGGGAAATGTGTTTGCTCTGAGATGGCTTCACAAGGTTTGTATGTGCCATCTTAGATGATGTGCAGTGAACTGTGAGGATGGGCTGAAGTGTATGAATTTATAATAGGTGCCATGCTGGGAAGGGCTGAAGGCAGAGAGTTGTAGCTGACTAAAAAACTCCCACAGAAACAGCTTTCAAAGAAGAAGATACCAACTGACCTGCGCTTGACCTGATCCACTGCTAACAGAGAAAAAAAAAGCAGCTTCTAGATTCGACTGAGTTCAAACCAGAGGAGAGAGGCTACAAACCAGTGAGCCAAAAGAGAAGATGGATGAAGTCAGGAATTTGTAGGAAGAAGGAAAGAGCCATACCTAGTTTGCTGGCCCTAACCTCAGGGAAAGGGTTTGGCTGCACTGGCTAAAAGAATCAAGAAACTCTTTACATATTTCCTCTGAGATATCATGGCTCTTCAAAAAAATTCTTGGCAGTGTTCCACTTATACTACAGAAATCTGTTCAATATGGACTCTCAGATTTCAGCAGGGGATTTGCTGTCAAATGTTTTGGTTCTGATTCATGGCAAATTTTCACATCATTTGTAGGAAACTTTCAGATTAACTCAGAGAACATACATATATAGGCAGCTGAAAGGGCATGTTTCCAAATTTTAAAAGGAAAAGGAATCATTTTTTAAATGCTTTCTTTTAATTATTTCTCTATCTCTAGAAATAGCTCAAGCAGTATTACATTCTTAGTCCTCAGTCCCTTTTATTTGGAATACAATTTATATGTAATGGTTTATTTCACTTGTGAATAAATGTGCAGCTCTATTTTATAAAATCCAGTAGATACTTTACGATGATTTTCAGAAACTGACCTCCTTAGTATTGTATTTGCTTTGTCTAAAAGCATGCTCCAAATGAACTGTTGCTCCATTTCAACCTTCATTTAGTATTCCTCTTGGTGGGTTCTGACAGACAGGCTGCACTTGCAATCCAACTTCTGCCTTTGAAAGTTGTCAGTTCTGGTCTGGAATATCATGACTGAAGGTTCATTTGTCTTGTCAGAGTTCAAAAGGGCACCTGAGTTTTATCCCTTACCTGCCCCCACTTCTTTCCCTGCCTTTCAAAACAATTCTGCAACTTGGATTTCGGCCTCAATTCTTGGACATGCACATGCTGGCAGGGCGAGGCTCCTTCTGCTCACCTTCCCAGTGGAAGGAGCCAGGTTGGAAGGGATGGGAAAATGAAACTTGAATGTATTAATTTTTAGTCTCCCAAACCAGTTGCTGTACCTGTCACTTTAGGCTTCTGAATTTCATTAGTGTTGACAGAGATGAACGGCACGTTCTAATTGAGGGCTTGCACCTGCAGCTTGACAGCAGTGGCTTCTTTATTGGCACTGGGATAAGGCCCCATTCCCCAGGTCTGCTGTTCTAAGAGGTAACAATCATTTTCACAGAATCTGTAGCTGGGAGAAGGCAATTAAACTGCAAGCTAGTACCCAAAGAAAAAAATCTCTCCTTCTTTCTCTATCCTCATCTTCCTTGGTCACTCTTCTGCAACACCTTATCTCTAATGCTTTGCAATAGTCCCGTCCTTTAAGCCTCATGTACTGTAAGCAGAAGAGAACAGAGTGGATGGGAATGGAGGAAGAAAAATAAAGAGAGAAAGGAAAAAATTATGATAGGGGAGAAAGATCAAAAGAACAAATATTTGAGCTCATTTAAATAAAATCTCACAATTTTAAAATTATGGCTCGAGATCATTTGTCCACTCACATACTACTGCCTTTCAGTTCGACCAGTTGTTAAAAAGCAACAGCTTTGTGTCAACATAATGCTCATATGTATAGCTGTATAAATACAAAATTCACTCATACCAATGAATCTGCCTGAGTTATCTCTTAAGACTTTGTTTAACTAAAACTATTCTCCAATGAGTTCAAGAGTATTCATGTGATTATATCGCTAACATTCCTTATCAGTATAAATCTATACATACTTGGCACTGCCATATGAAATACACACATATGCAAATAGCATGCTTGGTATATAATAGGCATTCAATACTACTCACATACTCTCTATAATAAGTAGAGCTGTCTTTACAACCTATGAATGAAAATAAAATAAATCCATGAATGAAACTATACATATAATATCATAGTATGTTTTACTTGAAAACCTACAACATTTTAAAACACATAATTCTTTAATATATCCATTAATAAATGCAATTATTTGGCTTTTTAAAATAAGCTATTCTGTAGTCATTTTGGGAGGTAATAGCAATTAAGAATATTTGAATCAGACAGATCAGGGTTTCAGATTTCTGCAACTTATTGTATATGTGATCTTAGTGAAGTAATTTAACCTTCAAGTCAATAAAAAATAAGGATAACTCCATAGAAAAAAATGGGCAGATGTTTTGAATAGGCACATCACAAACAGAGCTACACAAATGGCCTATAACCATCAGGAAGAAACAAAGCATTCTGGAAAACAGTTTTTAAATATCTAATGAAGTTAGGCATATTCACATATTCCAACAATTGTAGGTGTATGTCCTAGAAAAATGAGAGCATATTTACACCAGATGATAAAAATGACTAAGTTTGTGGAAGCATTTTTCAAAACACTTATTAAGTGGAAACAACCCTAATATCGTCAGTAGAAAAATGAATAAATAGTGACTTAATGAAAATGATTGAACTGCAATTATAAACAACAGCACAATGGATTTTTTTATCAATATAAGTTTTAGCCAAAAAAAGCAAGACATAAAGAAAAAAATACTATACAATTACAAAAAGCCCTTAACCACATTGTATAAAGGGGTGTATTCAAGTTGTAAAGCCCTAAAAGTCAAGGTAATAGTTATCTCTTTTTTTTTTTTTTTTTTTT
>NW_016107480.1:1152258-1154855 GCF_001604975.1 Cebus imitator | reverse complement strand
AGCAAACCTAATAGACATTTACAGAACTCTCCACCCCAAATCCACAGAATATACATTCTTCTCAGCACCACATCACACCTACTCTAAAATTGACCACATAATTGGAAGCAAATCATTCCTCAGCAAATGCAAAAGAACAGAAATCATAACAAACAGTCTCTCAGACGGCAGTGCAATCAATTTAGAACTCAGAGTGCAGAAACTAACTCAGAACCGCACAGCCTCATGGAAACTGAACAACTGGCTCTTGAATGTTGACTGGATAAACAACGAAGGCAGAAATAAAGACATTCTTTGAAACCAACGAGAATGAAGACACAACATACCAGAATCTCTGGGACACATTTAAAGCAGTCTCTAGAGGAAAATATATAGCAATGAGTGCCCACATGATAAGCAAGGAGAGATCTAAAATTGACACCCAATCGTCAAAACTGAAAGAGCTAGAGGAGCAAGATAAAAAAAACACAAAACCTAGCAGAAGACAGGAAATAACTAAGATCAGAGCAGAACTGAAGGAGATACAGACACAAAAAAACCTTCAAAAAATCAATAAATCCAGGAGGTGGTTTTTCGAAAAGATCAACAATATAGACAGACCACTTGCCAGATTAATAAAAAAGAAAAGAGAGAATAACCAAATTGATGCAATAAAAAATGATAAAGGGGATATAACCACAGATTACACAGAAATAGAAACCATCATCAGAGATTGTTACAAACAACTCTATGTACATAAACTAGTAAACCTGGATGAAATAGATAAATTCCTGGACACTTGCCTCCTCCAAAGCCTAAACCAGGAAGAAGTAAAAACCCTGAATAGACCAATAACAAAGTCTGAAGCTGAGGCAGCAATTAAGAACCTACCACCCAAAAAAAGCCCAGGTCCAGATGGGTTCACAGCCGAATTCTACCAGACATACAAAGAGGAGCTGGTAACATTCCTTCTGAAACTATTCCAAATAATCGAAAAAGAGGGAATCCTTCCCAAATCATTTTATGAGACCAACATCATCCTGATCCCAAAACCTGGCAGAGACTCAACAAGAAAAGAAAACTTTGGGCCAATATCCATGATGAACATAGATGCAAAAATCTTCAATAAAATACTGGCAAGCCAATTGCAACAGCACATCAAAAAGCTTATCCACCATGATCAAGCAGGCTTCATCCCGGGGATGCAAGGCTGATTCAGCATACACAAGTCTATAAATGTAATTCACCACATAAACAGAATCAAAGACAAAAACCACACGATGATCTCAATTGATGCAGAGAAAGCCTTTGACAAAATGCAGTAGCCCTTTATGCTAAAAACCCTCAATAAACTAGGTATTGACGGAACGTATCTCAAAACAATAAAAGCTATTTACGACAAACCAACAGCCAATATCATACTGAATGGGCAAAAACTGGAAGCATTCTCTTTGAAATCTTGCACTAGACAAGGATGCCCTCTCTCACCACTCCTATTCAATATAGTAATGGAAGTTCTAGCCAGAGCAATCAGGCAAGAAAAAGAAATAAAGGGTATTCAAATAGGAAAGGAGGAAATAAAATTGTCTCTATTTGCAGATGACATGATTGTATATCTAGAAGACCCCATCGTCTCAGCCCAAAGTCTCCTGAAACTGATAAGCAACTTGAGGAAAGTCTCAGGATACAAAATCAATGTACAAAAATCACAAGCATTCCTATACACCAATAACAGATTTAAAGAGAGCCAAATCAAGAACAACCTGCCATTCACAATTGCTACAAAGAGAATAAAATACCTAGGAATACAACTAACAAGGAACGTAAAGGATTTCTTCAAGGAGAACTACAAACCACTGCTCAACGAAATAAGAGAGGACACAAACAGATGGAGAAACATTCCATGTTCATGGTTAGTAAGAATCAATATTGTGAAAATGGCCATACTGCCCAAAGTAATTTACAGATTCAATGATATCCCCATCAAGCTACCAATGACCTTCTTCACAGAAGTGGAAAAAAACACCTTTAACTTCATATGGAACCAAAAGAGAGCCCGCATAGCCAAGTCAAAGCAAAAAGAACAAAGCAGGAGGCACCACACTACCGGACTTCAAACTATACTACAAGGCTACAGTAATCAAAACAGCATGGTACTGGTACCAAAACAGATATACAGACCAATGGAACAGAACAGAGGCCTTGGAGGCAATACAACATATCTACAACCATCTGATCTTTGACAAACCTGACAAAAACAAGCAATGGGGAAAGGATTCCCTGTTTAATAAATGGTGTTGGGAAAACTGGCTAGCCATGTGGAGAAAGCAGAAACCGGACCCCTTCCTGACACCTTACACTAAAATTAACTCCAGATGGATTAAAGACTTAAACATAAGACGTAACACCATAAAAACCCTAGAAGAAAATCTAGCAAAACCATTCAGTACATAGGCGTAGGCAAGGACTTCAGGACCAAAACACCAAAAGCATTGGAAACAAAAGCCAAAATAGACAAATGGGACCTAATCAAACTCCACAGCTTCTGCACAGCAAAAGAAACGGTCATTAGAGTGAATCGGCAACCAACAGAATGGGAAAAAATTTTTGCAGTTTAC
>NW_016107480.1:1114419-1151482 GCF_001604975.1 Cebus imitator | reverse complement strand
GGGGGGTGGCGAGTTGGGGGGGATGGCATGGGGAGAAATGCCAGACATAGGTGAGGGGGAGGAAGGCAGCAAATCACACTGCCACATGTATACCTATGCAACAATCTTGCATGTTCTTCACATGTACCCCCAAACCTAAAATGCAATAAAAATAAATAAATATATAAAAAATTTAAAAAGTCCCTTTTTTGGTGTGGACTTTTGTAAGATTTGAGCTAATGATTCCTGTCCTTGGTTGGGTTGCTCACATTCTTTGTCATGTCTCCTGGGTGGTATTTTCCACAGTTGTTCTTCATCCATGGGTGAAAGTCAGCCATCTTCCACAGACATTGTGCAGAATTTCCAAGCTTGCATCATCAGTTTTACTACATGTTCCATAACCCACCTTGAGCACCTTGGAAGGATGAAGCATTGGGCTACCATAGAATAATTTCCTGGACTCTAGACCAATTTGTAGTTCATATGTAGGAAGCCTTAATAAAGTACTGTATTTCCCCAACACTAGGGGCTTACGAGGGAGGGACAGAAGAGTGAGTATTGAAGCAATCTCCTCTTGCTTGTTTATAGCTCCTTACCCTAGTAGCATTCTGCAGTGACTATGTTATTATTTTTCAGGATACTTTGATGTGGGCTTTCAATGAAGTCCTAAGGCAATCGTCTAAGGAAGGAGATGAGCAAAATTTAAGCCATCTTTTAAAAATTTCTCTTCTCAGAGTAGCCACCAACTGCCTTCTCTCCTCGGCTGTGACAGCAGAATAGCCTTCATTTTCCCAAAGGTTTGTTTCCATTGGTTTGTTTCCATTCTTGTTATTTCTTGTATTACATGTTTCATTTGTATTTTTCAAGTATTTTTTTTTTTTTTTTTTTAGAAACCCAGTGTAGTGAGATGGAGACCCTGAGTCAGTGCCTGCTTTGCCTGCTTGGGTGTGTATGGGCTTGACAAGTAGATACTAAAATGGCCCCATATCCTGAAAACGGATAGAATTTATTACATGACAAGTCTATAGTAGAAAATAAATGTAAATCTAGCCTTGATCTGAAGCTAAGGCAACCAGGGAGAACCAAAGCTAAGATAATCAGGTCCCTCACACTCCCAAAATACAAAAAGTATAAAGGGCAAATTTGTGTGGATGAAATAATTCACACAAGTTGATGCTGTATATTATCAGCACTTCATCCAAGTTTAAAGGTACTTAGAATATCTATTGATTATTAGCATAGTGTAGCTACTCACTGAGTTTAGTTACACCACCTTGATGAATAATTATGGAGTACTTCCCATCCTCAATATTATTAAGCACCTCTTATTGTGTACTCTTTTAGGCTAATGGAAGCATGATGGTGAGCAAGACAGACAAGGGCACTGCCTACAAGGAGCTGCTGATGGAGAATGACATGCAGAGAAGAAGGTAGAATGCAGACATATGTGCTCTCATTTCAAGTTGATTGGACCCAGAGCATAGGTGAAGGATTTGGTCTTGTATGGGGACAGGAAATCTTTTTCCACTGTGGAATATAACAAAGAATAAAGGATTTGTAGTGGAAACCAAGGGAAATTATCACCTGATTTTTTGCTAGGTAAGAAATTGACATGATTGCCTACTATGATTGAGAAGGTGGTAAAAAGTTACAGGTGGTGGGTGCTGAAAACAGCAAAGAACACATTAAGAGAGATGAGTATGCAAACATAGAGGTAGTAACAGACACCATTAGGAGAACAGCAGGGGTTGAAGATCATGAATTTACAGTAAATCGATATGAATAATTTTGTGATATTTTTAGCCACTTGGAACCACTCAGATTAGATTTATTAAGTATTGAGGTTGCTGAGTGGGTCTGAATGAAAGACTATTAAGGAAAAGGGAATACTGGGGAGACAGTTCATTGGATTGTTGGAAAGTTGTGTTGACTTTGTATTGAAACCTTTTGTTACATACATCTTAAAATCTTGCTCTCTCCAAGATTACAGAGCAACAACTCTGTCCAGTGGTTACTGGAGCAACAATCTACTAGTTGAATTTTATTAATTTTCCTGTGTAAAAATGGCTTCAGTTTAAACATTTTTATAAAATTGTGTGCAAAATAATTGCCTCAGAGAATTTGTGATGGTGTATTTTTTGGCTTCGTGGTCTACGGAAATATTTAAAAGAGCTACAAAATTAGGTAATTTAAGAAGCAGTTACTACACAAAATTTGATTTTTTTAATGATGACCTGCTTGAAAATGTTTAAAAGTTTAGATTGAATGATGATTTAAGCACCACCTCATGAACTCATAATAAAATACTCACCTAAACACTTAAAGAAGAGCCAGAAAAAAAGATTAACATAATCTGTGGCTAAAAATGTTTAGCCAATCATCTCACCTCAGTAATCATATTTTATGATCAAAGCAAAGACAAAAAAAATGTCTGTTTTCTAAGTTCTTAGCTTTTGCTTTTTCCTAGTAAGGAGAAAACATGCTATAGTTTGTGTGCCTTCAAATTAAAATTAATCACATGAGAACCAAACAGCTACTTCAAATGACTACAGACTGAATCTAGCAAAACAGTACCAGCCTTGGTGACAATGGAGAGTAAAGTTGTATTATTGTTCACGGATGCCAGGAAATAACTTCTCCAGTGGATAGTGCAAACCTTGAGAAAACACTAGTATAGAAGTATCACTTGGTGCTTTGAGGTCTCAGAGAAGTGGTCATTCTGATTCTGAATTTCTAAGCATGGGTATCAGCAGATTTATTTTATTTTATTTTTTAGCATGGCAGCTTTCAGCAGGGAGAGTTGCAAGCAGATCAAAGCCAAAACATGTGCTTTAAAATTGATACTATGCAATCAGCAACTGGCTAGGCAATCTTGAAAATGGCTTCACTTCTCTTAGCCTCAATTTCTTCAACTGTAAATCAAAGAAGTGCTGCTCAACAATTTCGAAAAGTCTTTTTAGTTCAAATAACATGTGCCTTTTAAAGATAGTATTTTGTGGATTGTAGATATTATCTCTCAACAGTGACTAGTCCAGCTTTTCAATGAAAGGAAAGTGAATTATTCTGATGGTATCTTAAGGGGGTGATCTGATAGGCTGGTGGAGTGGGAAAAGTACATGCCTAGAAAACATAAAACTTAGGTTTGGGTCTGGTAATTCCATCAAATGTTGTTTACAGCAATTTCCACATTGGTAACCTGGGAATTATCATATACCCTTTCTCTGGCAGGATTAAGATGCAACAAAATATATGACAGAAATTTAATAAAATAACAAAATACAACCAGGAAAGACTATCAAAATATGAATGATTTGTCCTCTGTGCAAGTTTAAGCACATGTCATCATTAAGCTCTAGAAGGCTAGGGACTGTGCATTGGCACTGGGGTTTGGAGTACAGCATTTATATATCCACCAGAAAAATTGAATTACGTGTAGTAGAACTGTTAGGTTAATTCTTCTCAAATTAATCTTTTAGTGAAAGTAATTCTAGCTAATATCCCTGAAAGTTTATTTGGCTTATCTTATAGGTTGATACTAACATTTATTGGGATAAGAAAACAGGCAAGAACAGCCAAGTCAATTTTGAAAACTTACAGTGATGAAGGCAGTGGAAGTAGTGGGGGTTGGGGGAGGTTTGATCTACATAATAACTAAACAGAATGGATGTTAGAACTCTGTCATTGGCATAAAGATCATTTGGCAAAAAGATGATTAACACTGAATGGAAAATCTATTGAGTTTGCTAACTAAGAATATTCGATTCATGAGAAAAACATGAACTATTCTATAGCACTGTGATAATCTGCTGTCCTTTAGGATCCTCAATGATTCTAAAGAATTTAGAATTCTTTACAGAATTACCAGTGTAAAGGAACAAAACTCTTAAACATTACCTTAGAAAATATAGGCAAATATGCCTGCAAACCTGGGCATACCAAGATAGAAAATGCAAAAGCTGTAAAGGAAAATAATATTGAAAATAAAAACAAAATGTTAAATCAGAAACTCTAATAAACCAAGTTAAAAGATGATTTTCAGACTAAAAAATGTACATAAAAAGGATTAACATCTGGAATAGAGAAGAACTGTACAGACACATTAAAAAATCCAGAAAAAGGTGAAAGGAGGGCAGGGGAAGGGAAGGGAGGGGGGAATAGAAAAGGGAAAAGGGGGAAGGGAGAAGAAAGGGAAGGAAGGAAGGAAGGAGTAACCTGAAGTTATTGATATTTATTGATAGCATTCTTGAACCCCTAATATGAGAGTAAAGCCAGTCTAAGCTCTCTAAGGCCTTTTGGATATCAGATAAATGGGAGTGGATTAGGACTGCAGCAATTTTATTTGCATCTCTAGGTTTAGATGGAACTAAAAAATTTTGTGAGGGACAGAAAGAAAAGAAAGCCCGGCACAACTGCCATACATGTTTTCAAATTCTTTTCACATTTGACTTTGTGATTTTTTTTTATTCTTGGGAATGCAAAAGCAGATAAAATAAAATCAAACCAAAAAAAGATTTCCAATGATGTGATTTGGCTTAATCAAGCCTTCGAACACATTCGAGCTTTCTGTTCAGGTTATTTGAATATTAAAAATATAATCTATATCAAGGTAGACTCAGTTCCTATTGACTACTCTTATACTTTTGAAGCTGTATTTCATAGGTATTTATGTAAAAACAGCATCTTTACTCATATTTTATGCAAAGAACAGTTAATAGATTTTATAGTTTGGCCAAGGTCTAAGTTTATCCAGAGATTCCGTGGTGGTATTGTATACACAGGTTATGTTTTGCTTTAAACATAATTAGATTTCATTATGTGTTCAATAAACATTTTATTGAGAATGTCACAATGTCCATGGCCATACAGCAATCCTAACAGCCAAAACATTTGTTGAGCATCAATTCTTTCAGTCATATCAGTAGTGTGAAAATGATTGTTTGGAAACTGGAAGGGACAGTCTGCTTAAGGCTGAGTAAAATCAGCCTAGAGGTAGCCTGGACTCTCTCAGCCTGGGAGGCAATACACACTTTCTCCTGGGAGGCCAAACATACTTTCCCCTGCCCAGAGAGCAGTGGTAGGGCAGGGTGTCAGCAGGAGATTCCCTTTGCAGTATTGTTCTACCCATCTCAGTACTTAAAGTCCTTGCCTGGTTTCCCTTCCCATGTGCCCATGCATATGTGCTAGCTCTGCATCAACTCTGAACATTGAGCAAGGAAGTCCAGTGCTTAAGAATAAATCACAGACTCTGGAGCTCAGAATTAAAAGGCTGCTGGGATATCATCCTTTCCCATTTCCCGTCATATGCTCCATACTAGCACCTTCCCACCCTGTGCTTTCATAACACTCTTTTTAAAATCCTCCTCACCTTGAATACTCAATTCCTTCCATCTCTACCTAATCCAAACTCTTCCACTTTTCAAGACCTAGCTCAATGTCCACATGTTTCTAAAAACTTTTCTCATCTCCTGATGCTTTTTCATTTTTTGTATCTTTGGAATATCCTTGATAGCTCTCTGAGATATTTATCAATATCTGTCTTATCTTTGGAGATGTCTCATTTCAAAAGTAGATTCTTAAAAACAAAGAAATCTTGTTAGAATATTAAATGGAGACAGTAACAACCTTGATGCTTTTAAAAAATATTTTATTTGATTGTAAAATACTCTACTTGCTAAAATGGTGGCTTAGAACCTGAAAGACAATACAAATTGGTGAAGATGAATTCTCTGAGTCAAAAAGCCACATGACACTTGAATGTCACATTACAGGAATCCGGCTTGAGTAAGTCTACTTCTTATTGGGGCACATCTAGAGCTTTTATATGAAGATCATGGAAAATTAGGGGTCCATAGCACCCCTCTGTGTAGGAACAAAACCCTGACTTCTGTTGGAGACGTTGCTTCCAGTGAAAATACTGTATACTACCTCTTTTTCCCTTTGCAGCCCTGTGACTGTGTTTTGTTCCAGAGATGTGAGTGGGAAGTTCCTCCATGAACCATCCCTAAGGTGTGCCTCTTTTACCTTATCTTCCATCTTGCTACTTGGCATAAGAATGTGAAGGCTGGACTTGAAACAGCCACCTTCAGCCAGTAGGAGAGACCCAACTACAGAGATTTTAGGAGGTGGAAGCAGTTCAGTTCTGAACCGAATATGTTGTCTTTGGGCTGCTTACCCATCTTTGGATTTCTTTTAAGAGAAAAAGAAACAACAGCAACTTCTATCAACCTCGCAAATGGTAGTTACTATGACTTGCCCATTGTTAAGTCAGGGTTTAGTCACATGCTGATGAACTTACTCCTAACTGACATGGTCTAGACAGCTTGGTATGCCTCTTCTAGCTTAGAGTGGTGAACTTAGTTCATTCTGAAACAGTAAGAAAATTTCATGTAACAGAGACCCTGAGTTCACTGTGTGTATTCTGAAAAGATTATGAATAGACCAGACTCTGAAACAAAGCTCAGAAACATTGTGAGCTAAGACCAAGACTCCAAGCATGACTCTGCTCTGGCCTCCACCCACGCCTGTTGCCACTGCCACTCTCTGATTTTAGGCCACAGTACTTCTTAGTTGGAAGACTGGGGAAGTTTCTTTTCCAATCTTTCCCTGTTCAGTTCTCCCTGATACATGCTACAAATAAAGTCATCTTTTCAAAAATGTAACTTTGAATATCTGCTGTTTGCTAAAAATGCAATTTTTTTCCTATTGCTATCTG
Source organism: Cebus imitator (assembly GCF_001604975.1). Taxonomy (NCBI): domain Eukaryota; kingdom Metazoa; phylum Chordata; class Mammalia; order Primates; family Cebidae; genus Cebus; species Cebus imitator. The sequence continues at coordinate 1,144,791 of NW_016107480.1, read as the reverse complement.
ATATTTTTCAAGCAACTGACTTGACAAAGTAATGCATGCTTTTGAATCAAATTCTTTTTCTGGTACTCTTTCTGGCTAGTCTTCCTTGTGTAACATGTGCTTAAACAAAATTAACAACTTATGATTTCTGCTATGAGCCCAGCAGTGATTCACCTCTTGCACACAGTCTTGGCTAGACTATTCCTGATCTTTGAAATGCTTTTCTGCACCATCTGTAAATGGTCTTACTCTACCCCTTCTTCAAGACTCAGCTCAAATGCTCTCATCTTTGATATCTTATTTGATAACAATGACAGTTCTTAAACTACCAATTCTATTAATAAAAATAATAAATAACTACTTGAATAACTAAAATTCTATTGTACTTTGAAGCTAAAAATTTAACTTGCTGTGATCTATGTATCTACCTACATAACTGTGTATCTATCTTTGCATCTACCTATCATCTATCTAACATCTACCAACGACATCTAACTGGGTCAGAGGCAAAGGCAGTATATTACGACTAAAACAGCAGCAAAAGCAACACCTTGTGTGGGTTCCTCGATACCCCATTTCCCACAAGGGGATGTGGCGAGTGTCATCCGTTACCCGTGCATCAAAGGTATGCAATTTCAAAATTCAGAAACTCTCCTCTTATATAGGGCTGCGGGTGACATGCTCATCCTCTTCTCCCATAAAAGAGAGAGAGATCTTATTGTTACTCCAAGATATACACAGATGTCCTACTTTATTACTATGAAATGTAAATGAATCTCCTCCAGGGAGAAGAAGGGAAAGTATTTACCTTTACTATCCTGAGATGTCTACAGGGAGGGAGATATCTTTAGCTTTACTATCCTGGAATGTCTTCTTATACAAACAAAGGCTATAAATGCCTTTTCTCGGGTGGCTTGACCCATGCAACAAACAAGAGATAATCATGAAGAATTGTCTTCCAATAACCACCATGTGTCAGGGACATTATATAGTTTCTTTCCAATCCTAAACATGACTTTGTAATTTAGATATTAGTATTCTAGTTTTGCAGTTGAAGAAATTAGAACTTGAAAATGTCAACTAACATGCCCAAAGCTACACAGTCAGTAAGTGTCTGAGTCAGGATTCAAGCTGTATTGGTCATTTGGCCTTAAAGCCAATACTCTTTCCATTGCAAAACCAATGTAGTATATCCTCCCTGAAAGAAGCTTATGGTGCTTGATGTGAATTTCTTTTATGTCATAGTTGGTCTATTTTTCTTATTCTCATATAAGCTTTATGAGGACAGAATCATGTCGTATAACCTCTACCATGCCTAAGAATGAAGTAGCCTGCAATGATTGGATGCCTTATTAATATTGTCTGAATGATAAAAATCTGTCAAAATAGGTATGATGAAAACTTGGCATTATGCAACTTACATAATACATGACTGTGGAAAAGAGGTCACATCATAAAATTCAAATATAGGAAGCTTTTACCTGAAATATTAATAGTGATCTGAACTATTTTTTACTCAGCTGACAATTTTGCTCAAATATTTATAAAAATTTGAAGTCTAAAGTTCAGAGAAACTAAGAGTTGATAATAATCAGTGAGAAGGAATAAATAGAAAAATTGTTTGAATCAACTCACAAGAGAACTGAAGTTTTAACATATCTTGAAAAATGAAAAATTTATTTCACTTTAGAACTAAACTTCTTCAATTCTAACCAAAAATACACATTATGCTGAAGAGTCAAAATGCATGGTTGAGTTACAGACTTTTTTCCCTCCCAATCTGGTTCTGGAGCAAAAGTTTTTGTCTTGTAACAATTCATTCTAAAATATTCATCTTCTATTTACATAGCCCATTTTCTATGAACATAATTCATATCACTAGAATATGTGTCCATAGTTTTTTTTTGCCTGAAGCCGTGCTGCCCCACTACTCAGAACCAAGTTTCTTAAATAAAAACATTAGAGAGTATTAAAACAAACATCTATTGCAAAACTTAGTCTCAACTTTATCATTAAGTACTCAAGTTATTCAGTATAATAAATATATTTGGTTGTATTTCTCCCTTTAGGTTAATGTTCACTGCATTATTTTTCTCCTTAGGTTAAATCATGAGTTTTCAAGGCTGGTCTTGCATTTCTACTAAGAACTTGCTTTGAATATGTGAACCTTCTTAAGATAAGAAATGTTTATTCCCAATATATACTGAAATAACAAAAATATATTTGCATTATATTTTAATAAATACTAAAAGTGATATTTTAAAATAAAGGAGACATTTTTACCTTTCTTGGAAAAGATATAACAAGAAAACAGAAATGCATATACTCATGTGTGGGAGGAAGATTATGTTTCATTATACTTTCAGCTACTTTGGCAGTTGTTTTCCTTATATACATATGCAGGATATTAAAGTGTTAGCTATGTGTGTGTGATTTATTGCACAACTTCTTCACCCAAAAAACCCTTCTATTTTAGTAGAGTTCAATTTATTTCCTTTGGGGAAGATTAAATAAAATATGTTAACTCGGTTAAATTTGGAGTCTGATGACAAATGACTAAATGTGTTCAGATTGGGCAGGCAGAGGAAATCTGTCCAGCAAAGGACTAAACTTGGAAATAGTGTTTGAATGTACACTGGCAAACTTTCTCAGTTTATTGCTTTAGAGTTTAATATTATAATATGCCATTAATTTTAAGCAGTAAAGTTAACAAGTAGAAATATGATTCCTACACAGTGACACACAACCCACCTATGCAGCTATCCACTAAAATTCAAATAGACATTATTCAAGATGAAATTAGGATGGGGTTAGTGAAACATATTTTAGATTTCATTTTTCTTTACGGCAATGAAGAAAACTTTATGTAGCACCTTCATGTAGCTTGACACAACAGATACAAATATACATAAACACACAGACACACAGTGTGTGTCTACATATGTGTGTGTGTGTATGTATAAAATTATCAGAATTATTCTAGAGTTGGAAAATATATCCTTATTGTGATTTTTTAAATCAATTTTTATATGATATATAAAAACATATATAAAATTAGGGTTAAAAATTAACTTGGATTCAACCAAGTTCAGGCCAATTAACTTTGTAATTAAAGCTAGGAAAATAAGTACTGCTGTATATTTTTAAGTGTTATGCTCAAGATCAAAGCTGAAGTTGATGGCAGGCAACTGGACATCCTAACTACACTACATATTTCTGAAAGTAGAGGTTTGGAACAATTAATATAATATATAATGTTCTTCCATCTTCATAATACCTGAGTGACTTAGCTAAGATATATAAAAGAGAACCTACTGCTATTAATGCTAGACTGATAGATGCACAAATAATTTTTTTTCTGTGCTATGACTATCAAACCTTAGAAAAACACATACAGATATAAATAGAGGCCCAGAGTATACAATATAGCCCCCAACATTTTCCTTTTATTCAATTCTTGATACCCAAACAGACCTATGCTCCTTAGGAAATATCCAGCACATTCCTTTCATCTTCAGAACAGAAACTGGGCTCCATGGCTATGTCTATTCATAGAATATTCCTCCTAGAGGGACATCCATATTTTTAACCACTATTCTGATTAAAGGGAAAATCAAATTTGAGGAAATCAAAAACCTAGTAACAGTACAATAATGTAATAAAACACTTAATCTCTTAACTATTCTTATATTTCCTATGCAGCCTAGTCTGCTTTCCCAAGGTCATAAAACCCAACGAATGATCATCTTACAGTCCCATGTATATTAAATGTTTTTTTTTTCTAGAACATAATCTTTGGAATGATGTTTTCTGTTGCAAACAAAAAATAAAGTTGATGTTTTCACATCACAAAACCACAATGGTTTGCCATTTTTTCATTAAACTTCTATGTAAACACATACGTGTCTCTAATAATTTCTGACGTCACAAAGAATCTCTCGGGGATTTCTGATCTCTCAAAGAATTACAGCCCCAGCACTGAAGATCCAGGTCATTGAACTAAAGATGGATAGGGTTTCTCAGGAGGTTAGAGTTTAATTTCAAACAATAAACTGAAAAGATTTAAAAAGTTGATGTTTTTAATGGCATTGAGTTAGCAGTACATGTTCAGACAAAGTTTGTACCGTCTTGAAGGAATTACCCCTATTTTTTTGAAAACATACTATCGCACTACAGGAAATGTAAAATGAGCTATACCCATGAGACACTGCCATGAGCTAAGACAGGAACCGTGGGACAATGCAACATAGGACTTTGCAATACAAAAAAATATCACAAGCTGTAGAAAACCTTTCACCAGAAATAAAACTGTTTATTAAACTGTTTGCAAGAGAACTTTGCAAAATGGTATATATTATTACAATTTAGTTTGAAAGATTTCTTGAGTCTTTAAAAATGTTCTGATCCTACTTTTCTATCTGGAAACCAATGCATTGCTGATGAGCCACTCACATGAAGCATTAGTGGCTGGAGATACCCTCACCCATGGTGTCATGTTGGACCTCTGTCGATTTTGATCAATTTTAAGTGTAAATGATTGAATAGCTTAAAAATGAGTAGCTTTTAGTAAACCATTATAGGTAAGTAGAACTGCACTTAAAAGATTGCAAGACGGGGGCAGGTTAATGTGTCCCACAATCTAATTGGTATTGGAAAAAATAATCTCTTTGAGCTGAACAGCCATGGAGAATTAGAAAGAAGGAGTTTGACAGATAGGTATCAAGTCCCTGTTTGAACTCAACCACTAAGTGTTTTGCTTTTATCTCTCTATCTATTCATGATAACTTCTGAGGAAGCTGAAGGACTTTGAGTTTAATGGAAGATTCAAGATGTACCTTAATTTCAATTAATAGGTCAGTCTGCCACCCTGATTTTATAAAAGATGGGATCCTTTTGGCCTATTTTAAATATTATCTTTCATATCTTTTGTGTCAAAGAAAATAGCTAGGTTCTTTAATACTCTATTCCTTGATATAAATATTGATTTACAGTGATTCTCGGTTTAATTTCCATAGAGGCAATGTTTCATATACTTATCTTCAACATGTCTTTTTATATAATCTTTAACAAATAAAAATGGTGGAATTTTCTCTTAAGATTTTTTTACCTTATCATGGAAGAATATGTAACATTAGGTCTACCTTCTTACAAATTTTTCAGTGTATAATACAGTTTTCTTAATTATAGAGACACAGTTATACAGCAGATCTCTAGGACTTACTCATTTTGCACATTGAGAAGTCATGCCTATTGATAATTTTCCCTCATTGTAAAGTCTAATAGATTAAAATTTGCAATTTTTTTCTGTAGTAGACAGAATGTGAAGGTGACAACCCATAAACCCTGAGGATGAGGTAAGCTTTGTGAGGCACCTAATAGAACTTTAACTCTTTATAACCCATATTTGGAAAATTTTGTGTTCCACTCTACCTCTACACACACACACACACACACACACACACACACATTTTTTAGAACTACAATATTCTAAAATAATACCCCCAGGGGATGCCTTAGATATACCATGAAATATGTCTGTCCAATTGCTATGAAATATTGCCCACTGCCCTCTTCTTCTCCTGCTCAGTTTCTCTCCTGTGTTGTTAGAGTCCACGGATTCTGCTTGTTGCCAAAACATTATTGAGTTCTCTGCAGCTGTGAAAGTGCTAAGGGCAGTTTGTATATTAGGCAGTGGTTTACAGAATCACACTGGACAGCGCATAGCATTACACATTTCCATAATGGTAACTGTAAAACCAGCTTGTTGAAAAAATTTATAGCTCCTTTTCTTCAAACATTTTTGTGGCTCAGGCTACTCCATTAAGTAGAATCTGGACTGGGAGAAACAGCTTAGTGACATTGTTCTCAGAATCAGTTCTCCCAACTGATAGAATCTGCTGGATTTTCTATTCTCATGAAGTTGTCTTCCAGAAAATTCTTCAGTTCCTTTTGCTGATAGCCTTAGATTGGGCTTCCCCATTAATGTGCCTGAATGTATTTGTATCAAAGCGGTAGGATACCATTAAGGATTAGGCCATTTATATACCATCTCCATTATTTTTACAGATAAGAATCCTTTGTGGGGAAGAGAACTATTCTGATGCAAATTATTACTGAATCTTCCATGTTATCTTGTGGAATCCTGTAATTACTAAGGGTAGAATGAGACTTTGGTAGTTCAAGATGCATGCTATTACAATTTTCTCAATGAACTAAAATCTGCATTATTATTGGTATTATTATTTAATAATAATCAGGTGAACATCATATCTCTTAAGGCAGTTATTCTTTGGAAATCTATTGGTGAAACCCAATAACCTCATATGAGTAGCCACACATCAAATACTTTGTAGTCTTAAGATGTATGGAACTTTTCTCTGCACTAGAAAATGTTATGTCTGCATTATTCTCTCTGTATCCCATGGCTAAACTTAGTCCTGAAGTTTATCAATGTTCATCTAAAACATTTAGTAACATTTTTAAGACCTCATAAGCTATTAAATATCTCACAGCTTCTCTGGTGCAGACAGGGAGGCAGAAAAGGCTACCTCACAGTTTAGCAAACCTCCCATCAGCCTTTGGTGTGCGCAAACAACAGCTTCATCATCACATAATTTTAATTGAATGAGAAACTTGGAACTCAGAAGGCACTTCTTTCCTTGACTTTATCTGATATAGCCCTATAGACAGTAATTCTTTTAGGAGCAAACCGGTACTCTAATGGCAGCTGTCTGAGTCTCCATACTCTGCAATTATTTAAAGTATCCCTGTAATTTGGAAATAAAATTGAATATAGTCAATTTAAGTGTATTATATTGAAGGCATAAATTTTTTCACTTTTCCAAGTAAGTATTGCAAAAAGAATGGGCTCTTTCTACCAACCTAATAAATCAGAGGCGAGATAGTTCATCCAAAAATGTAAAACTTTACTAAATAGTTTTTAAAAAGCAAAAGAAAAATTGTGAAAAGCAAAAAAATCTTTATATGTATGCTATTTCCCCTATTATTTAGCATCTAGCTCCTAAAGCATTTCAGGCAAACAAAATATTCAACTTCAAAGAAAAGAAACTTCTTATATTTTCAAACAATGTATTTTTTTCTAATTAAGGAATATATTTATTGCTGAAATAGCAAAAATTATAAAGGAAAATAATCTCCTATAATTTTATTCCTGTTATTCACTTTCAATGCCTTCTTCTATTTACTTTTAGTCTTCCTGTCCACTAACCATACTATATAATAATAAGTATAATAATTATACCAGTAATAAAAGCTAACATTTACTGAGGATTTACTATCTAGCTGACTGTCATACATGCTTTAAAATTTAATCTTCATAATATCTCTCTGAATGAAATAGTATTAATATTATCCAAATTTTTATAGATGAAAAAATTGACACACAGAAAGTAAACAACTCCTTTCCAGGTCACATATATAGTGTGTGGCAAATCTGGTAAAGGAACATGCAGGTGGGTGCACATGCATGCACACACACACAGACACAGAACAAGCCTACACACAGCTACACAGATCCAACACATGCAAGCACTTTGTCCAGCTTGTTGGTAGTTAATATTTTGTGAATAATTTTAAAATAACATAAGCCTATTAAAAAACATAGAAATTGAACAAAAATAAAAAATATAGGAGAATAATCATCTAATCTCACTATTTGAGGTAACCACTGTGAACATATGTAAACCATTTTCTTCTACTCAACTTGTTCTACATTTTGAAATGTATTGGATAAGTCCACATATATAGCTTAATATGCTTCTTTACTTAGCAATAAATGCATTATTTCAAAATACTGAATGCTGCAGTTCCATAACTTTTCCTAAGCCTATGATATTTTTTAGCATATCATTTCAAAAAGAAAAAAAAGCTGCTAGTACAGAATTAAATATTGTGAAAAATAAGAAAATATACTTATTTAGTAACTCAGATAACTAATCAAAAAAAATTTGAAATACTGAAGATGGAACTAGAACTGGACTTTAACTTCAGAAGGAACACAGTTTAATGATGAGACCATAATCAAATTATGAATAGCATAGGCAAATCACTGAAGTAAAAGTAAATAGTTTATATAGGGACCACATAGGTTATATATCAACAGGGATGCTATATTCTTATGAAGAATAAACTTAGAGGTCCATATTAGAAGAAAGTAGAACATAAATTGTGATAGAATAAAGAAAGACTTGGAGAATCCTGAATTCCAGCAAAAGAGTTGTTTCTATCTAAAGGACAGAAATGTAGCTGAATAATGTATATTATTAAATATGTTCTAAACTGAATTATATTTGCTTACATGGTAGTAGATTTCACTACAAAAATCTCTTATTTCTTGAGGTGAGAGGAACAGAATACCATATTATTGTGTTCAAGAATGTTCATCTCATGAAAACAGAAATGTGTGATTTTAGTCAATCAACCAATCTCTGTCTTTTAATAAGTGTTTATCCCATTTACATTTAATATAATTTAATAATGTGATTTGGATTATCAAATCCAGAAATTACGTAAAATGGCTGCCATCATAGCATAGTAGAGTTTATTCAGGTATACAGAGTCAGATTAAGATTCAAAATCAATTAATGAAATTGACCATATTGACAGAATAAAAGAAAAAAAATTATCACCTCAATCTATGTGAAATAAGCATTTGATAAAATTTAACACTAATTTATAGTCAAAACATTTGCTAGCCAAGCATAGACAGGAATGTCATCAGTTTGATAAATAATATTTAAATAATATTCAGCTAATATCATATTTATTGGTGAATATCAAGACTTTTTATTTAAGGTAGGACAATTATCACCAGTTTTATTCAATATTGAACTCCTTTTCCTAGGCAATGCAATAAGACAAATGTAATCTAAAAACAAACCATAGGTAGTATTGATTTTACCAAGATTACATTATGCAAAGTCAATATACAAAAATTCTATTTCTATACTCACTGTAAGCCATGAAAAATGAAAGATGAAAAAGTACTACTTAAAATAGCATCAAATAATCAAATACCTACAAATAAGTATATCAAACAATGTACAAAACTTGTACACCTGAAAGTACTGACTACGCAGAGAGAAGTTATAAATGATGTAAATAAATGAAGTTTATTCATCATCCTTATGGATTAAACTACTCAATTTTCCCCATATTAACCTATAGCTTCAAAGCTATCCCAATCAGGACAGGTTCTTTCTAGAAATTGGTAAGTTGATTCCAAAATGTATATGGAAATTCAAAGGACCTAATACAGTCAGAATAATTTGAACAAGAAGCATAAGTGAAGGAATTACAACGCAACTAGCTTTAAGTTTTGCTATAAAACTAGTCATTAACATAGTATGACATTTGTATAAAGGTAACTAAATAAGCAAATGAAACAGAATAGAGTTCAAGATTATAAAAATAATATCATATACACATATATGTTATATAATATATAAAAATATATTTATATTACTGAGGGATACTTATATATGTATGTTTATACATAATACAATCATATAAATCTTAACAAGGATACTTTCTAAGAAATTTGTTGCTAGGTGATCCCATCATTGTGCAGATTCTACAAGTCTAAAAGTATGCCTACCCCACAGTATATTTAATTTAACTTTGCTTTTATTGATGATCAAACTATCCATCTGTCAGATTTCTGGGCTTATTTCTTAATTGTTTTAAAAGTTCAGATTAGGGAAGAAAAGTATACATAAAGTTTTTTTTTTTTAACTCTCTTTTAAACATTCTTGTTTTTAAACATTCTTGTTTTTCCCAAATCCTATTAGGGCCATCCTGCCATTTTGGGTGCCTTAATGTAGTCCAGTGGGTCTCAGCTAGGGCAATTTTGCCTTCTTAGGGGAACTTGGCAAAATCTTAACACATTTTGGATGATCACATTCAGTGCAGCAGGGTGTGGGGGGTTGGCATACTGGTGTCTAGTGGGTAGAGGCCAGGGATGCTGCCTAAGATGCTACATCTTACAATGCACAGGGAGGCCTCTCAAACCAAGAATATCCAACGTAAAACATCAATAGTTCTGAGATTGACAAACCCTGCTCTAACCTCTTTCTAGATTATATTCAACCTCCCAGTTACTCATTTTCTCCTCTGAATTTTCCTCAGCAACTACCCATTCTTCTTCCATTATGCAGATAGTTTAGCCCCCTTGCTCTAGGTTTAGATAAGATTTGTTTGTCTCTACCACATCTGATGAAATTTGATTCCTAATGTTGGAAATAGGTTCTAACGGCTGATGTTTGGTGTGCAGGGGAAGATCCTTCATAAATAGATTAATGCTTTCTCAGGGATGGAGGGAATGAGTGAATTCTTATTCTACAGGTATTGATTGACTTACGACCTATGCCACTTATGGCCATTCGACTTTAGGACAATCGCTAGCCATGACTGCTACGCGTCTGGCAGCGCAAACATTGCCCAGCTGGGCGTACAACAGTGCGGACCAGCTTCCGGTAGCACTACCATCTCCGCATGCACCATTTCAACTGTTATCCCAGACTCAGTACAGCAATTTGTGTTTTGTGTCTTGGATATTTTTCATCAAACCCCTCCCAATAAACTTCTTATACATTTCAAAGCAATGGACCCAAACATTGAACGATTTGCAAGGATTGAACGGATGGCGCACGGTGTGTTTCGTCCACATCGTGAAATTTATGAAGAAAAAAAGAAACATACAATTCAGACAAAGCTCACCATGTTTATGAAAAAACCAACTCCAGTAATCCCAACTGCTGCCTCAGATGATGACATCAACGATCCGCAGCCAAGCACCAGCGGCCAATAAAATGTTTCGTACATGTTTATATATTTTGATATGTTTTGCAATTGGGAAAATGTTTCCTATGGTATTTTTTACACCTGTATTTTGTATTTTTGTATGCACCTGTATTTTGTAATTTTGTATGTTTTGCAAATATTAAACCAGTTGTACTGGTAATGCAGTGTTTTACTTAAACCTGACAAATGTAAAAATAAGAAACAAAATGTTGTAGAGATGATACAAATGGCATAAAATGAACAAAGAAAATTATGACATATAACAATAATGAAGGAAAATTATTATAAAATATGACTTAAAATATGACTTTTATAACATCATTTCACAGTACTGTACATATAGCCTCCTCAACTTACAACCAAATCGTGTTACGACCGGTCTGTCAGAACCAATCGTGGTCGTAAGTCGAGCACTAGCTGTATTAGTTGCCATGAGTGCTGGCTGTTAAAAAGAGGCTGGCACTTCCCTCTGCCCTCCCACAACTGGCCTGCTGTTGCTTCCTGTCTTGCTATGTGATCTCTGCACATGCCTGCTTCCTTTGGCTTTTTGCCATGAGTGGAGACAGCTTGAGGCTTTCACCAGAAGCTGAGCAGATGCCAGCATCATACTTCTTGTACAGCCTGCAGAACCATAAGCCAAATAAACCTCTTTTCTTTATAAATAACCCAACCTGAGACATTCCTCTATAGAAACACAAACTAATGAAGACACCCATGTTCTGACATCTTGGTGCCAGACAACTTGCAGTTTCCGCTGAAGGAGAGGGGAAGTATTACCATGCTACACCAGGCATGCATTAAAGCATTTTCTCAAACAAAGACAGGGATTTCTCTAAGAGGAACTTAGGAGAGTTTGTCTTAGGAGAACTTTCTGATGCACAAAAATTTCTCTATCTCAAGGCGGCTAAAATAAAAAATTTGCAAATTAACAAAGACTTATAGCAATAATTTAAATTAATTTTAACTCAAAACTCAACAGGTAGTAAAATAGTGAAAAATATTTTATAGAACACATTCTAAGTCAATTTGGGTCAACGTAAATATGAACAGGACATATATAGTGCTTTGAATAGTATACTCACTAATTATACAAATATTACTCATAAATTTAGCATGTACTAAAATTAATGTGAGTAGAAATGGTGAAAAATAATGACCTATTTCAAAAGTGTTATTAATGATTACAATCCCCTCCCTTCGCAAAATACCAAGATATTACTTTTGTGAGGCAAAACATGATGCTTGGAGGAAGAATGTGTGGTGACAGGGACTTCTGGTAGGAGATGTATTGATGTCATGTGAAATGGCTATACGAAATTTTCTGAATATAGTGTGCTAATGTTTTGCCTCCAAATAACTAAATTTTTACAAGAACCCAAAACATTGGAAAAATTTTGATAAGCCGGATATTAAATGTTGCCAAATCGGGCTGGGCACGGTGGCTCACGCCTATAATCCCAGCACTTTGGGAGGCCGAGGTGGGTGGATCACGAGGTCAAGAGATCAAGATCATCCTGGTCAACATGGTGAAACCCCATCTCTACTAAAAATACAAAAATTAGCTGGGCATGGTGGTGCGTGCCTGTAGTCCCAGCTACTCGGGAGGCTGAGGCAGGAGAATTGCTTGAACCCAGGAGGCAGAGGTTGCAGTGAGCCAAGATCACGCCATTGCATTCCAGCCTGGGTAACAAGAGCGAAACTCCATCTCGGAAAAAAAAATATATATATATATATTGCCAAATCACCATGGTGGACACAGTTGGGACACCAGTCTTGAGAAACTCCATTTAAATATTTTTTTCTCAGATTCTAGGAAGTGGCTGAAAGCTGGCATTGCTAAATTGAATCCCTCAACTACTGTTTGGGAATCCAAATAGCCCCAAAGGCATTCTCTGACTCCAGCGGCAGGTGTTTGAGTCATTACCACCACATGGATTTAAAGAGCAATTTAATTTCATGTGTTTGGTTTGTTGCTTTTTTAATTTTTAGTTCCCCTGTTATTGTGGGTCTGAACTGTCAAGGCTACATGATACAAACATATGTCTTTGCCCAGCACAATAGTCTTTACTACCAAAAATGGTAATTTATTTCACACTTCATTACAGTTATCATTTAGTGAATTATTTTCAATTGTTCAACTTAACGTATCAGTAGATATTTATAAACACATGGCGGGTGTAGAAATATCATTTTTTTCCTTAGCAGAGTATCTGACATTTCTTAGCTAACAAGAGGTTAAATGAGAAAGCTGAGCACTGCATGGATCTTCTCTGCCTGTGAAGTATTGCTGATATTGTCAATTCCAACATGATCTCAAAACAACACTAAAGCCCCCCGCAGGGACACAGCAAACATTTAGGAACTGTCCATATCACATTATAAAAAATCATATATACATAGGTATAGTTACAAAGAAGTTTTCTGAAACTGTTTTCTGATTATGCTGCTCCTCCACATAAAAATCTGTAATGGCTCTCATCATTTTAATTAAAAGGGAAAATATTTCATTTCTTCAAACTAGAAGAAAGACTAAATTTCTGAATTAATTACCAGTCATTTAGAATATACAGAAATTAATATTTTAAATTATAATTGCTTTTATACATACTATTTCTCCAATTAGATTATAAGCTCACTGAAGCCAGGCATGCTACACTTTATAGGCATCTAGAAAGTGTACTTGAAAAGATTCAAACTCTTAGTGGTTATTGACTACTGTTAGATACATTTGGCAAGACTGTAGGAAAAAGAAAAGATCATAAGAGGAATGGTCACTTGGTTCACTTTATAAGCAGAAATGAAAAAGAATGGACAAAGTTTATCACTCTGAGGTCTTGAAAAAGTAGACAATCTTACTGCTACTAGATATAAGAAATAACACAGGAAAAAATATTTGAAACTGAGCCTTATGGCAAATGTCAAACTGAGGTTGTAGTCTTAAAAGTCTGTAGCTTCAGTGTCTACCATTGACTAAAAAGAGGGGTGTGGTGGGATTGGAGGATACAATAAAATGAAGCAGATTTGAGCATTACATCTGGAAAAAATACTTCATGTGTGAATATTGGTATTTAGAAGTAACTAGAAGAAAAACTTTTCAACCTATTAAGTTTTGTGGGAAATATATTGCCTAAAATTCCAAAATCTTGGACTAAAAATATCTTTGTTCAAAATTAAAAGACTTGGGTCCCGTATTCTTCCATAAGCAGGAGTATGTTCCACAATGGTACCTCCATGAGGAGGGCATATGTCCCAGTGCCTATTTCAGATACAGCCATGGAGGATAATGAATAGAGATGCCTTCCCTAGTGATGGCTGAACAAGAAACTATAGAGACACATGGAAGGTGGCATCTAATTAAGGGACTTTTCCACTGTCAAGTCAGAAAACTTTATAATGCCTACACTGCAGAAAAATTTCTGACCAGCAACTGCTGAATATATTCCATTTTTCCCTTTCAAATAGGAGTTTTATTGCAGCTCCTGTCCCATCTATAAAATATTGGGCATGTACACGGGGAGGAGTGGCAATAATTTATCTCTTCAGTTCAACAGTCTCTGGCCTTAGAGGAGCTTTACACTATCTGAACTCTTTGAGCTGAAGGTAGTAAATGGATCAAACTCTGGGTGTTCATCTTAGGAAGGTAAGGAGTTCGTGGGTTCTATGCATGGGAGGAGGACTAAAATATGTTTTTGATGACATGAGGGCAAGACATGGCAGAAACAATGCTATATGTTTTCCAAACTCATTTCATTTTCCAGCTGGGGCACAGAAGACATTTCTGTCTCTCCTGCAATTTGATTGGGCCCTGTGAGTTGGTTGTGGCTTATGTGTGCTGAGTTAACATATGCCATTACCAGGCCTGGCCCATAAATATCTCCACCCTAACCCTCTATGCTACCTCTTTCCCTCGGAGACCACGTGGTAAAGATAATGCAGCTTAGGAAGTGGAGTCTCACTTTCTACAGGACTATTTAAGTAGAACGCTTCAACTCCACCCCATCAACAATGACTACATTGAACCATGATGGGAGATAGCCCGAACTTTAATTGCGGTAAGTCACAAATTAGGAGTCGTTTGTTACTGCAGTTAGTATCATCATGTTAATATTTTGCTCTTAAGGAGTATTAGAAATAAAAGATATGCTGACCATCAAAACAAAAAACATGGTACAAATTTTATGTGTTATTACTGACATATGTACATTTGTTTCAGCAGAGTTGTAATAATAGTACATGTGTGTTTTTCACATACCCCATAAAAACATGTTGTTCAACTGGATGATTCTATTAGGATTTAATTAAACAATGTTCTGTGATATTGGTTAAAAAGACTATTTTACCAATAGGTCTTTTTTTTTTTAGATGAAGTCTTGC
Organism: Cebus imitator; assembly: GCF_001604975.1. Classification (NCBI taxonomy): domain Eukaryota; kingdom Metazoa; phylum Chordata; class Mammalia; order Primates; family Cebidae; genus Cebus; species Cebus imitator. The sequence goes on along the minus strand of NW_016107480.1, from coordinate 1,129,617 downwards.
TGTATTGTCCAGGCTGGAGTGCAGTGGTGTACTCTCAGCTCGCTGCGACCTCTGCCTCTAGGGGAGTTCAAGTGATTCTCCTGCCTCAGCCTGTTGAGTAGGTGGGATTATAGGAGTGTGCCACCACAATTTACTAAGTTTTGTATTTTTAGTAGACAGGAGATTTTACCATGCTGGCCTGGCTCGTCTCCAACTACTGACCTCAGGTGATATGCCCGCCTTGTCTTCCCAAAGTGTTAGGATTAGACGCATGAGCCACCATACCTGGCCTACTACCAATAGGTCTCAGGTTAAACTTTTCTCTGTTTCTCTTCAGTCTTTTAAAGTCCACAGGTATATTGATATGATGGACAATGCCAAAATTATATCACACCACAAATGAACTCCAGGACCATCAGTACAATAACCAGCTCTACAGAATCCATCAAGCTTATTCAGTCCAGACCAACTACTCAAATAAAAGACAAGTTGTAGAAAGCTTTCATCATAGTGACCATAATATTGCATTCTATGTCATGCAATTTTACATTTACTTGTTAATTTGTCATTAAAATATTATTTGTTATGCACCCACTATGTGCCAGACATTGTGCTAAGCCCTAAGGATGCACTGATGGATAAAACAGATGCCATCTTTTCTAGAAGTCTTTCTGAATGTTGGAAACACACTGCTAGAAACACTCATATAAGTAGTCTGCTGGTATTTTTATGGTTTTACTGGAAAACATGTTAGAATATTTTGTATACCTTTCACAAATATACAATGTAAGATTAATTATGACATTTCACAGATACCATCTTGTGTTGCATTTTTAAAGCTATAAGGACTATAAAGACTAACCTAGTCAGTTTATCTTGACTTACACACTATTAGGATAGAGTTTGCATCAACTAATTTTCAAAAATTCTAGTGCTGTTCTTTACATTTTCTAAATTTTTATTTTTTGCTGTTGTATTGGATTATATCACAATGTCATAAAAATAAACCAATGTCTCAAAAGCTATCTATTAAAATATGAAAGGAATCTATAAAAATATTTTGAAAATGAAGTTTTATAGGAAACTCAATCTATTTTCCCTAGCTCCTCAAACAATTGTTTATTATGAAGCTTTGTCAATGAGCAGCATAAATTCATCAAAGATTTCTTGTCATTTCCAAAATACAGTGACCTTTCTTATATTCCAACAGTATTCCCAGAGTAAGGTTAAATAACGCATTTCTATGTAAAAAGACATCATTCAATGGTACAAAACCAGACAAAAGTCACAAGTCACAGTGTTGCTAAGAAGTTGCAAAATCCGCATACTTCATGAAGCCTATTTCAGAGAAAGAGCAAAATGATCATTTGTAAAAATTCTTTAATCTGAAAGCACACTTGGATATTTTATCAGTGGCATACAATATGGAGGTTTAATTATTGTTTCTGTGCTAACAAATATTTTATATCGAGATTTGAGCAACTGACTTTTCATTTAAATAATGATTATTTTGAAAAACAATATAAATGGAATAGCATTTGGTTCATAATTTACATAAACTATCTAATCAACAAAGGTATGTATTGCCACATGAACAAAAGAGGTTGCACAAAAATGATAATCTACTTACAACATTGCTTAAACAGTTGGAAGTCAAAAATGCATCTCCTAATCTTGAGTCAGTGATGAACAAAATTATTCAAATTTAAAATAGAATCACACTATGCCTCTAAAGGTATGCTTTTTCTGCATGATGTGCATGTCCATGCTAGAATATGCTATCAAGACTACTCATATGAGTATCTGAAAGGAAAAAAGATAATATTTATTTTAAAAACAAATATTTCAGGTGAATGACGACGCCAATGGAATATTCAGGATTCTGAGTAATATAACCTAATATTTTAGAACCAAACCATCATGGGTTCAAGACTATTAGAATTTCTCAAGAGAGCTGAACTGTCTCCTAAATTACTTCAGTGCCAAGAGATTGACTTTTTACTGTCACTCTCTGAAAGAACCAATCATGTATTACTAGAAATATTTAGGAACATAATCACATGTTTCCACAGAACATTAAGAAATCTTTCCCAATACGGAATGCATAGAAAGACTGATAAAAAGCAGCTTCTATTACTACTCAAGTTAAAACTCTCCAGCCACATTCTTCTGAATGTGATATGGTCAACACTTAGCATCTGACATGCTGTGTGGTCTTCAGTGAAAAAGAATAAGGACTCCCAGGTTAAATCCAAGTAGCCAGAACTATCTGACAGACACATCAGATACTTTGAGCCTTTCTCAAATGCCTTTCATTTCAACTAAGTTTTCTAATTGAGGGGAAATTGAGAAGCAGCAGAAACCGATCTGGTTAAAGTCATCCACTATCAATACCAAGATAGAAACAAACACTAACAACTACAAATATTTTAATAAGATGTTTTATTGAACTAGTTAAAATTATGGTGGACCTATTAAAATACCCAAAATAAATGATTTATTTTTGTCAAGCTCCTGTTAAGGTGTCTCTGGAAAGACTGTGCTGACTGCTCCATCCAGACCCTAATGATCTCACAGAGAAGTCTTCAAGACCAGTCTTGGCAGCTCTCCAGCAGATCTTTCAGACGATATGCTGTCTTTACTTCCTATCCTCTTTTTTGGTTCCCAGAAGGTTAGATAATTAACCAAGAATCAAGAGCATGAAGAATCAACACTACATATATCTAGTCCAGTTTGCCTCATATCACGCAACCGTTTCTCTTTAGGAACATTTTTAGTTTGGGACCAAGCTTCTCATTCTCATTTTTCTTTGTTTGGGGCATTTGCTCTAGCCAGAGAACAGTGCTCTAAGACAAATGCAGATCCTCCAAAGGTCCCTGTTTATAAGCCCTTTTTGAGTTAAGCTATCATTTGCCAAGATGTTTGGGAGCACTTAAGTGATAGGGATTCTGATGACAGATACAACTGAACACCCATGAGAATACAAACGTGTTCCAATAGTAAAAAATTCAGGCCAGGCATGGTGGCTCCTGTAATTCAGCAGTTTGGGAGGCTGAGGCAAGAGGATTACTTGAGCCTGGTAGTTTGAGGATACAGTGAGCCATGATCATGCCACTGTACTCCAGCCTGGGTTACAGAGTGAGACCCTTTCTCAAATGAAACAAAACATAACCCTGTGCAGAGGTCTGATTAGGGCTATAGGATGTTACATGATAAGACATGTAGACACCAACAATAATGCCATTGTCACCTAGGCCTGAAGGAGATAGAACTGGTTTCTCAGAGCCTAGTTAAAGTTGGACCTCCTGACCACAGTCTCAGCCATACAGCAATGCAACTGTTGCCAGAACATTATCCAAGCATGGGAAGAGTGTGAAGATTAAATATACCCAGCTCTCTTTCTTCCTGCTCTCCAGAGTCTTAATCAGTTCTTCCAGTTGGCCGAACCCAACCGGTAGACTGAAGGAAAAAATGTGTGAACACTGATTAGTCTTCTAGGACTCAGAAGAGCGCAGAGAAGACAGTGGCTGCAAATAAACGAGCCATGTTCCTGGATACTTTGCATCTTTCAGGTTTCTGGTTTCTCTGTGGAAAAGATTTAAACTTCTCCTTGCTTGACGGGCTCTTTCTGCCTGACCGCATTGCACTCTCCAGGATCCTGAACACAGCCTGACATTCAGCCACAACCTTATTAATAACCCAGGACTCTAGTTCCTTAATGCTGAGATGTGGCATACTATTTTTGAATACACTATATACTGGCAACATTAAGAAGAAGGGTGAAAAACTACTTGGAGAAGGAGGCTTCTGGTCCTCTAATTATATCTCAATTACAGTATTTGTCTTTTCTCAAGCTTACCAACCAGACCATGCAACTCTTATGAAAAGTGAACAATATTCAATGGAACATTTAACCTTTCATACTATAAAGAATTAAGAAGCACAATCACTACTACCTAATGCCCAGTAAATTTTCAGCATAAATACTCCTGATTCTCATAAAGTAAGTATTATCAATTCCGTTGTAAAGATGAGACAACCAAGAATCAGAGAGCTTCTGCAACTAGCCTTGAGGAAGAAGATCCAGGCATCTGGGATCACCTCCCCCTCTGTATTCCATACTGCATTTCAACAGAAGAAAAGCCTGGCCGATTGGCACCTCCTGAATCACCTTCCTGTAAATAACACACTTAGTATTGGGGAAACTCTCCTGAAAACACTGTTTTCACTTAAACCCCCACCCCACTCCTCCATCCGGAGACTAGAACCTTTTCACATGTGATTTCTAAAACTGTAAACCCGAAACCCTTTCATATGTGATTTCTAAAACTGTAAACCCAAAACCTTTTCACATGTGATTCCTAAAACTGTAAACCCGAAACCCTTTCATATGTGATTTCTAAAACTGTAAACCCGAAATCTTTTCACATGTGATTCCTAAAGCTGTAAATCCAAAACCCTTTTACTTGTGATTTCTAAGGCTGTAAACCTGAGGTTCTTTCACACATATCTAGAGTGTAAGCCTATATAAAGGCAGAACCTTTCTTTGTTAGACGAGCTGGGTTTAGACAAATTACCACCTGGCTCCCGGCCGTAATTATAATAAACTCCTTCCTTCCCTGTTTGGTGTTCAAGAGCTCTGTTTCTCGAGGCTGCTCCTGCTACAGCCTAAGGCCACACAATGAAGAAATAACGATTTGTGAATGACCATTCCAGGATTTGCAAGTTACATTTCACCATACAGATTTCAGGGTCTTTGATTAAAGGCTCTTGGAGACGTTTTTCCTCTCCAGCTATGACTAGACCAAAGCCTACCTGTATGAATAATGGAAATACTTCACCATTTGAAGAAAGCTTTTTATTCAGCAAAAGAATGCTTATTCACTTCTTCAATATAATTTTAATGAACTCTTCCTGGCAACCCTATTGTAAATTAGACAATTCCCCTCCACCTCTGGCCCCAACCCCCTTTGTCTCTCTCCCCTTGTCATCTTTCCTAGCCCCCTTTTATTATTTATTGATTGTTTTCTCTCGTTACTAGATTGGAAGCTCCATGAAGGCAGAGGTTTTCATTACCATATTCCTGGTGCTTACAATAGCACATATATTTCAAATACTTGTTGAAAGAATAAATATTAACGTACTCCACCAAGATTCTTATCCTTAAGAATCCCAGAAAGTGTTTTCTTTAGCTGCTTATACTGTAGTAAGACTCACAAAGGACTAGTGAGTTTTTTTCTATATTTATACTCAATACGAAGTAGCCTGGTCTAATAATAAACTTCATTAGCAGTAATAAATACATCAGAGAAATTTCTGATTAGTCTTTCTGTCATTCTGACATTAAAAATAACCTTTTATTATGTTCTCTTCTCTGAGATCTCTGTTTTCTGGCATTTCTTGATCAAATCTCATCCTATATAGCTATCCAAGTCTATCTGCCCTTCATAAATGTATATGGCATGGAGTGGAACATTTTCAGAAACACAAGAATGTAGTCAGTAGAGGTCTTTGACTACACTTTGTTGGTGGCATAATTAAGTAGAACCATGGGTTTGTGTTTTATGTGAAGTACACAGGTGCAGAAAGAATGGGCTGTGTGCAGAAATATGCTAATAAATAAATGTTTAATCGCATTTTGAGGGTCCAAATACCTATTTGAAGTCAACCACAAGTGAGAGGATTTCTTCATAACCTACAAAAGCTTTTTTGAAATCTTAATTACGCACACTTTTTAAGAAGTGCCAAATGGTGATTATTTGAAAGGAGCTGGGAAGGAACCAAACCTTGAAAAGGACATAACTTTCTCTAAGTTAAAACTGAATGTGCATGCACATATTTAGTTTTACCTACAAAAAAAGCCGGGGGTGGGGGTGCGGCTCTTTTTCTTATCCATAAAATATAAGGCATTCTGATCTTGGTTTTTTGTTTCTTTTTTTGTTTTTTGCAAACTGAGCATAAAAAAATTAAGAAAGTCACAGATATATACCAACCTTAACTTTGCTGCTAATTAACGTAATCAAAAGGCCTAGTAGGATTATTCAGCAGCCTTTTTATCTCTGTACGATGAGTGGCTTCAAATAGCCTCCCATCTCCCATTGCCAGTTGGATGTCATCTCAAAACTGAGTAATAGCAGCAACTGTTCTTAGTAAAAATACTACAGCCTCTTCCTTCAGAGTATGACATAAAGAAAGATAAGCAGATACATAATTATCTAACGATCAGGTTTTTTTTTCAAAGTAGTTGGAAGGTCAAAATTAGCTGGGAAACAAGTACCAGTATGTTTTTCTGCTTTGACAGAAAGCAAAAAGCATTTTCCTTAAGCCCTTTTTATATAAATATTTTCATATTATGTTTCTATACACACGGACACACAGACATTCACAATTACTGCACACCATTTTGATTTTTGAATGAAACAATCTCTGCATTCCTCAGCCATGTATGTTAGCATTGCCTGAAATGTTTCAAGGAGAATTGATTTTCAGGCTGTACTGCACTGTAGTGTCCCTCCTTTCTTCTAAACCCCAAATTTGGGTTTATAATGAGAGTTTAAAAAGAGCTGGAAAAGTAATTGCAGGAAAAAAATGTAAAGTTTTTGCTAAAATGTCTCTGAGAGGCTTTATAGACTTTGCAGTGCAATTCCTTTGAGAGGACAAGCCACAGCTTGCATGCCCACAGTAATACTCTAGATGACAGTTGATGCTAAATATTATCACATGATATATTTAACTTTGTACAGATATATAAATGACTTTTATCTTTTCCAAAGGTACCTATAAAATCATGTCTTCTGAATGCAATTACCATCATTTTCAAAGTACTTTATTTTTCTATCTTGCTATTGAAAATCAATTTACCAATAAATGACATAATTCTAGCTTTAGTAGATGCATGAGGTAAACCTTTTTTATTTTAAGAATTAAGGAAACTTTGTATAATTTTGTTCTCAGTATTATAAAAGATAAAGGAAACTATAAATGAATACACGAGAGTATTTCTAAAAGGCTTTTGAGCAATTTTCTTAGGAATAAAAATGGAAACATGCAGAATAATTCCACAGCTTCCACAAAAAGAAGTCAGGTGATGTTTGTCTGATCAACTCTGACAGTTAAAGAACATCCTACTATCATCTGTAGTAGGATAAGAAAAAAAAAATCATTGCTATATGATTTCATTTTTACTACAGATCAGGAAACATAGAGTCCATGGTTTGAAATTAGGCAGTTTTTTAAAAAACATATTTTAATTGTTTATGACAGCTATTATATAAACAATCATTATTTAGAAAAATATTTTAATGAAGCATTTTTCCTCTTCTCTCAGAAGCTAAATTGTTATTTCTGAGAGTAAAACCATTGTACTTGTTAGATAATTTATAGTAAACACACATCCTCTTAATCACATCACAGAAGCTTAAATAGATTTGTAAAACCATTAAAAAAATCAATAGTTAGCTTTTAGGTGATGAATTAATTAATAGAGTGTGAATGCTTGAAGCCTGCATTAACCAGCATGCACTAGGGCTTTTCATAACATCACTGTCAATGGGAGCAGTATGCAAAGTAGTAACATGATGTAACTAGTTGGGAAGCGCTGATAAAAACGCATCACTCCCTTCGTGGCCCTGAGAATATTCTGGTAAAACCTGTTTTGTGGTAGGACATTTTCTTTTTCTTTTTCTTTGAGATGGAGTTTCACTCTTGTTGCCCAGGCTGAAGTGAAGTGACGTGACCTCAGCTCACTGCAACCTCGGCTCACCTCAACTTCTACCTCCTGGGTTCAAGCAATTCTGCCTCAGCCTCCCGAGTAGCTGGGATTACAGGCATGTACTACCACGCCAGGCTAATTTTGAATTTTTAGTAGAGAATGGGTTTCTACATGTTGGTCAGGCTCAAACTCCCCACCCAGGTACATCTGCCCACCTCAGCCTCCCAAAGTGCTGGGATTACAGGCATCAGCCACTGTGCCTGGCCTATTTTTCATTTACATATAAGAGAAAACAGTGTTGCTGATAAACAAAATACAGAGAAAATATAATCAGAGGGTATGTCACCTCTTTCTCATTGGCCAAGCATTGTGTGATGATCCACACAATGGTATAATAGGAAACTGTGAAGGTTATAGGGATCAGAGTTGTTTTCCTCCATAAAATTTTTAAAAAGTCTTCTTTTCCAGTAAGTCATATTTTCCTAATTTCATTTTGGTTTATTTTATCCTATCCGTCTTCCAGTGCTTCTTTCAACTATAAAATTTCCTCCTCAATTACATGCAATCTACAGGGAAGTATAATGAGGTGCTGGACCTTGCCTTCAAGAATTTGCAGGCTGGTTGAATAATAGCATAAAGTCAACCATTACTAACAACAAAAAGGTAATCAGAAAAGAGAGTTTTCTGTTTTGAGGGGGAAAAACATGTAATTTTGAGGATAAACATTTGGTTAAAAAAAACAAAACACCAACTTATGAATATAAATTAAATAGGAAATCTTCCACTTTGGGTTATGATTTCAGCTAGATATAGGCTCTCATTGAGAAAAAACCATTAAAGCCAACCAAACGGTCAGAAAAAAGATCTGCTTAAAGATTTTGGAGAACTACTGCAGCAACCAAGAGTTGGGAGGAGAAAAAAAAAATCTCAGAAAAAGGGGAACAATGTAATGTGAAGAATCAGGGCATTTGAAGATACAGGGCAAAAGACTTAGAATCCAAAGCCTCGCATAGAGAGCCTCTACTAAGAGATAGAAAAATCAGAGAGAATTTTGGTAATCTGTGGAAACAGGATAAAATTATAGTCCTGCAGAGATAAGACCCTAATTAAGACAGAAATCAATAGCAAAAGATAACAAAAAAGTAACTTTTTGTACGTTAAGCTGTTGGTCAAATAAGAAATTAAAAGGAAATAAAAACATTTTAAATTATTCAATGATTAAAAAAGTACACACCAAATTTTGAAGCAGCTGAAGCTGAGCTGAGAAAAAAATGTACAGTCTTACAATCATGTATTAGAAAACTGAAAGCCAAAAATTGGTGAATTAATCGGCTACTTCAAGAAATTAGAAAAAGAACATAAATTAATCTCAATGAAAATGAAAGCAAGAAAAAATATGTAACAGCAGAGTTAACCAAAATATAATAATTTTTAAAAAATCAATAGCCAATTGATTAGCAATTAGTAATTAAAATTGGTCAAACTACAGAAAGATTAAGTGAGACAGAAAAAATTCCACAATGTGTATGTGAGCCTGTGAGAGAAGAAACTAATTATCAATTTGAATAATAAAAGGAAGACATCATCAAAGATCCCTCAGATTTTAAAATATAACACAAGAATATTATAGACACCTTATGTGGAAAAAATACACATTTAGATGAAATGGATAAATTGCTAGAAAAATATAGTTTATCACCTCTGGAAGTAGAAGAAAATGCAACTCATTCTACATATACTAATGGAATATAATCTACAATTAAAATCTTATTCTCCTGTTGCCTCTCAGTATACACAATGTCATATTTAATAAATAATGAAAACCTGGAAATTACAAAAATGCAATTTTCCAGAGAATAAAAAAAACAAAAACAAAAACAAGAGAGACCACTCCCAGCACTCCCAGCTTGGTTGTGCTACTAGCACAACCTTCATTATTAGGAAAGAAAGCTTTAGGTCCATCTCTTTTCTGAAAATCGATGCTGCTTTTTTTTTTTTTTTTTTTTTGAGACAGAGTCTTGCTCTGTTGCCCAGGCTGGAGTGCAGTGGCGCAATCTCGGCCCACTGCAACCTCCGCCTCCTAGGTTCAAGCGATTCTCCTGCCTCAGCCACCCGAGTAGCTGGGATTATAGGTGTGTGCCACCAAGCCTGACTAATTTTTTGTATTTTTAGTAGAGACGGGGTTTCACCATGTTAGCCAGGATGGTCTCCATCTCCTGACCTCATGATCTGCTCGCCTTAGCCTCCCAAAGTGCTGGGATTAAAGGTGTGAGCCACTGCGCCCAATCTAGATTCTAAAATCTTAATCAAAATAATACCCCAAAGTGTAGGAAAATCATTTGATAAAATTCAGCAACTGTCATGATAAAAACTTTTAATAATCCAAAAATGTATGTTGTGATGGTGTATCTAGATTTTACAAAATAGTCTATAAACCATCAGAATGAATATGTGAACTAAAATGGTTGTTTGATAGTGCTATAAAAATAAAAAAAATTACTTAGCAGTAAAAAACTATAGAGAATAAAATTTAAAAAGCAATAACATTTTACAAGGAATCTAACAAAAGATGCATAGTAATTCTCTAAAAATTACAATATACTATTGAGAAAAATCATTAATATTTAGAAAGATGGAGGAAATTAACATTTCATGCACTGGAAAACAATATACTTAAAATGGTAATTCTCTATGAGCTGATACACAGATTTGAACTAAGCTCAATCTAAATTTCATATAAATGAAACTAGGAATAAAATATATAGGGATTTTAGGTCTGGGTTCTTTCACTCAGCATAAAGCATTTGTTATTTATTCATATTGCTATGCATAGCAGAGTTTGTCACTTTTTACTGCTGAGTAGTATTCCATTAAGAAATTATACTACAGTTTATGTATTCACCTATTGATAAACTCTTCGGGTGTCAGTTTCTGACCATACAAATAAAGGTGCTATGAAAATTTCTGTACAAGTCTTTTTATTAGCATAAACTCTATTTTCTCTTGCAGAAATATGTAAGTGTGAGATGGCTAGAATATATATGAAAGGTATATGTTGAAAGTGTTAATATGTTGCCAAACTTTTTTCCAAGTTGTACCATTTCCTGTCCATATTGGTAGTGTATGAGAGTTCTAGTTACTCTACATCCTTACCAACACTTGGTATGGTCAATCTTTTAAATTTTTGCCATTCTAACAGGTATGTAGTGATATGTCATCCCAATTTTAATTTAATTTTCCTTAATAACTAATGATGTGAACATCTTTTCATCTGCTTACTTTTCATCTGTATATCCTTTGTTAAAATGTCTGTTCAAATCTTTTGTCCAATCTTTTACTAGATTATTTTTATTGTTTGTTTTAATTATGAGTTGAAAGTATCCTTTATATAATCTGGTTACAAGTCCTTTACAGGGTATTTGATTTACAAATATCTTCTCTCAGTCTGATTTGCCTTTTCACTCTCTTAGCATATTTCAAAGAGCAGAAATTTTTAACTTGGGGAAATCCAACATATAATGGTTTTTCTTTTTATTGTGCTTATAGTATCATAGAAATAAAATTTTCACCTAACCAAGATCACAAAGAATTTTCTCCTATGTTTCTTTATAAAAATGTTATAGTTTTATGTTTTACATTTAGGTTTAAGATCTGTGTTAAATTTTACATATGGTTCAAGGAATCAACTGAAATAATTTTTCTTTCACCCCCCCTTCCCCCCTTCTTTCTCTAACATTTTTTTCTTTTCTTCTTTCTTCCTTTCTGTAAATACATAAGTTATTTCATCACAATTTGTTGAAAAGACTCTCTTTTTCCCCACTTCATTACTTTTTCACATTGGTCAATGATCAGTGGTCTCTTGAGTTTTTTTATGATAATAAAAAAAATTAATTGTCTCTGTATGTATGGGTCTGTTTTTGGACTCTGTTCTGTTTTGTTAATTTACTTACCTTTGTGGACCGAAACACCAAACTGTATTGACACTATAGATTTAAGTTGAATCTTGCTATCAGGTAGTGTTTGTCATTTTTTCCCCAAAAATTATTTTAGTTATTCTAGATCCTTTGCATTATTATTTGAATTCTATAATAACCTATCAATTTCTATTAAAAAGGTTGCTAGAATTTGATTAGGATTGTCTTGAATCTATAGATCAGTATGAAGAGAAACTGACATCTTAACAATATACAGTCTTCCAAATGACAGAATGTATCTCTCCATTTATTTCTTATTTAATTTCTCTCAGAAAGGCTGTGTAGTTTTCAATAAATAGGTCTTTCATACCTCTTGTCAAGTTCATTTCTAAATATTTTATATTATCTTAAATATGTTTCTTATGTTTTCTTTAAAAATCAAGTTTTCATTGTTCAGTTCTAATACTGTATGTAGAAATACAATCGGTTTGTTATTTGTTGATAGTTTCATCCTGCAACCTTGATAAGCTCACATTATCTATTGTTGATTTTACTGTATTTTCTACATAAAGGATCATGTATTCTGTGTATAAAGATAGTTCTGTTTATTCATTTCCGATTCAGATGCTTTTTATTGCGTGTCCATACCTTATTGCAATGGCTAATATACTTTAGTTAATGTTGAATGGAAGGTGAGAACCGACAGTCTTATATCAGGGAGGAAAGCATTTGGTATTTTGTCATTAAGTATGATGCTAACTGTAGGGTTTTATTCTTATACTTTATGGCATAGAAGATGTCTTTTTTAACAGTCTTGAGCAATTTGAGTATGTCCTGCCTTAGTGTGTTTTTAAAATCTTTTTTTGTGTTTGGTTTTGTTGAGCTTCTGAAATTTATGGGTTTATAGTTTTATAAAATTAGATTTTTTGCCATTAGTTTTTCAGAATGTTTTTTCGGCTTCCATTGCTCTCTTTTTGGAGAACCCCCCCATTTACATGTTTATTAGGATGCTCAAAACTGTCCCAGAACTCATTGATTCTCTATTTTAAATTATCTTTCCTCCATGTTGGATAGTTTCTATTGCTAATCTTTCTTTTTGCAACACATAATCTGCATTATTTTCATCCTATGCATTCTTATATCAGACACCGTAATTTTCATCCCTAGAAGTTCAATTAGGATCTTTTTTAAAGGAAAATATCTTCCATGTTTCTTATGGAATACAGCCTTAATAACTGCTTTAATCTTTAATGTCACAGACTGCTAATAATAACATCTGTATCAGTTCTGTGTTTCTGTCAATTGAGAGATTTTTCTATGAAATATGGTCATATGTTCCTATTTCTTTGCATGCCCATTAGTTTTTAATTGGATTAAAACTAATCCAATTAAAATTTTTAACTGGGCCGTGTGTATTTTTATACTATAAAATGATATGTTTTTTTATGTTTATACATATTCTTGAGCTTTGCTCTGGGATGCAATTAAGTTATTTTTAAAAATCACTTTGATCCTTTGGAATCTTGCTTTAAGATGCATTGGGCAGGACCAGAACAGTGCTCTGTCTAGCACAAATTGTTCCCCGCTACTGAGGCAAAACCCTTATGAGGACTCTACTCAATGCTCTATAAAACATGAGGCTTTCTGATCTGGCTAATCACCCACTATCCCTGGCCCTGTCTAAATGCCAGGCACTCTTCCCTCTATTCCTTTCAGATAGTTTTTCCTTGCTTCCTCACACTCATGCACTGATCAGTATTCAAAGGAAATCTGCTGCAGATTCCTGGAGTTCTCTCTCGGCAGCTCTATTACTCTGCCATGTGACTTCTGACTGCCTTGACTCCCCATACCCTGAGCTCTGTCTCCTCAATTCAGAGGCTTTGTCAAGTTACACCTGTGTTTCACCTCCCCAGGTTGAACCTGAAAACTTTCTCAAAGCAGTAAGCAGGGATTTTATAAAGCTTATCTCATTGTTTTGTACATCTCAGTGATCACTATACTTCATTGCCTTAATTTCAGTGTTTTGGAAACTTCTGTTTGTATATTTTGTCTGATTTTGTCTATAAAGTTGTTGTTTGTGATAGGAGGGTAAATCTGGTTGCTGCTACCGCGTCTTGAACAGAATTAGAAGTCTCTTTTACTGGTACTTCAGTTTTGAACTTTACTTCTACTATTTTCATTGTTATTCTAATCTAGAAACTTCCAGATGTTTAAAATTAATTTAAAAATTTGAATATTCTGCTAAAGTATGATAAAGCTAAATACTTTAACCCACTTACCCCCTTCTGATTTACATGCTATATTATATGCATTTGATTCAATCTTTTTTATTATCTCTCCAAAGTAGGTATTGCTATTATGTTTGTTTATATTTACCCAATAAGTAAATACAATGTAAATGTCTAACATTTTTTCTCTGTATTATTTCTTTTGGGATAATTTTCCCTCTTCTTAAAGTGGCTTTCAGAAGGACCATTTGTGAAGGGCCTTTTTTGGGTATACAATTTAAAAAATGTCTTTACTATCCCTTTTTAAATATAGTTTCTGTGGTATATAATTCTTTCATTGGGTTCTCTGAATCTGGATATTCTGGGTCTTTTTCTTCAGGAATTTTATATGGAGTTACAAGTTTTCTGTAGAGCTGGAGGACAGGATGTGCTGGGAAGGCGAAAGGAGAAGGGCTGTCTCTGACCCAACATTCCATTTGGATTGGGTGTCATGTTTTTTTCCTCCTACGACTCTGTCTGCCATTGCAATTCAGAACTGGCAGCTCTCAAGGAAGGTGCTAGTTCCAGAGTTTGTTTACCTCCATTGACTCACATGTTCACCTTTTTTTCTGCCCTTGAAGATTTCCTTTCCTTCCTGCCAGTTAAGCAGGGCATTTAAAGAGATTTTTTAAACAAAATTATTTTGGATCAATTTCAGTTTTTGTCAGGACAAAGCTTCTGGAAATCCAGTCTGCCTCATTATCAGAAAAGGTAGCATGGGAAGAACTTGTGGGTTCTGTTTATGCATAGGTTTGTTTACCCTATTAGACTACGTAGAAACTTCAACCAGGTTGAGACTGTGTTTTAGTCTCAACACAGACTTTGAAAAGAGTAGTGGGGGAAACCATGGTTGATGCAATTTTTGAAAAGGTGGAGTAGCCAACATTTAATATATAGAGGACATATAAGGAACCATTAAGAATGAAGACAAATAAAGTAGAAGTCATAGGACAAATAAATTAGAAGCTAATTTTTAAAGAACACTTTATGTGAGGTGGTAGAGTGAAAAGGTATATAAAGGGGTGAGTAGAGGAGTGAAAGTTAAATGGTAAAGTAACTTCTCCAAATATGAAAATGATGGAGTAACAATGATGAGGATGAGAGCTTAACAAGGAAGGATAAGAAAAAAATGTAATATAAGAAATTTTTCATCCAAGCTAAGTGGAAAATCCAGTGAAGAGTGAGAAATTAAGCTAGAAGAAGAATAAGTAATTAATGGAACAAGTTCAGAGAAGAGGTAGAAAAAATATTAGATCAAGAGAATAGTTAGAATGGTTAGCTTCAAAACAGAACAGAGAAAGAAAGAATGGGCCGGGCGCGGTGGCTC
>NW_016107480.1:1099394-1114189 GCF_001604975.1 Cebus imitator | reverse complement strand
AAAAAAAAAAAAAAAAAAAAAAGAAAGAAAGAATGGTCAGGACCATAATTCAGTTAAGAGTAAGAGGCAAGAAAGGCTGAGAAAGATATTACCTGTTGGAAACTATGTTCTCGTTTATTTATAATGTATTTTTCAAGCACTACATAAAAAGAATTAGAAGCAGCTGGAACATTGGTAAAATGACAAGAAACTGCATCTGAATAACTTAATTGGAACAGCTGCAACAGAATTTATAGCAATAGATAGTTAACACTGAATTCTGTATGAAACTATAACAAAGAAAAAACGGTTTGGGGAATAGGTCCATATGACTCAAAAGAAAATATCATCTAGATTCTCATTTATTTTCACTTAGCACTCCCATCTGAGACGTGCGTAACATTATTCTTTCATCATGCAGTAATAGTCACACCTACCAGATTATCCTAGGTTTGTTAAGAGTTGTGATATGAGATACCAAGGCAAACGTCCTAAGTCTCTTCTGAGGCCTGAGCAGAAGCATCTCTGTGCCTCTAATTAGAAGGAAACAAGAATCAAGACTGAGTTTGGCCTGATCTTCCCAGATGTGGAGACCTGAGGACTCAATGTTGAGTTTCCGTGTACAGGGAAACCTTAATACATGGTGCCACATCTGCTGCAAAGATGCTAAATCAGGTCATGAAAAATGTAAGAAGGATTCTTATATGGGCCAGACCCAGAAAAAAATTGATAATTAGAATTCGCAACAGACTTTGCTAACATTTCAGGTACAATTTACTTTTGAATATTTTTTCCTGACACAAAATTTAATATAATATTCAAGTTAAATAATGTCCAAGGCATTTTTTGAATCATTGACAAGAAAGTATATATTTTGTACAGGTCCTCTTCTACCCTTAGATTTTTCACAATTCATTCTTTTAGATAGAAAGGAAATTCATACCCCTGAATATCCACTCACTGAGTCACTGAAAGGCAATGGCCCAATACAAATATTATAATAAAAGATGAAACTAAGAAGGACCAAATAAGAAGCAAAGATCAAATGGAAAATGTTCTTTTCAAAATGAAACACTTAGTCCAGGAAAGACTGTGGTGTCAAACCTTGAACCTGAGAAGATCTTGGCTCTGAAACCTTGGCTTCTAGTATGAATGTGCCTATTGCACTCTGGGTGGCTGCTCCATGGGACATACACTTCTCAAGTGTGGAGAAAGAAAGAAATTCCAGCCTGAAATGTAGAGCTGTCTGAAGACAATATTTTGTTTAGCAGTACATTTCAGGTTGCCATTATCAAACTTTATTATGTTTTCAACCCCAGGACCAGAAACCACATTGCTCTTTGTGGGCCCACTGTGGGGCTCTCTCTGTGGAGCATCCCATCTGATATACACTTACTTTTACCATCGCTTCTATTGTAATGCAAGTCTTGTGCCCTGGTTGCTCAAAGTATCATCAACTAGCAACTAAACTGACCCTGTTAGCAAGTGCCAGGGTAACTAAATTCTGTCAAGCAAAAACAAGCATTATTATAGAAGCCTTACAGAAGAAAAACGATTTCATAGAAAAGAGTGGCTTAATGAGGGTAATGTCAGGAGCTGGGATTAACTAGTGGGAAGAAAGTACTTGTTCAGACAGGTCTGGTGTCTATCTTGTCCCAGATTTTCAGGTAAAGAGGAAGAATTTCAAATTGTAAGGCTATTGAGCATGTTCTTTGCACCATGCACTGAGTTTGTCCTTTCCCCTGCATTAGCTCTTTTGACTCTCCCTCAAACAACTGAAAAAACAAGCCAGAGAGGTTCATTAACTTTCCCATCGAGTATTTAAACCCATTTGTACTTGCAACTTAAGTCAAATCATGTTAATTATCTGTTCATGATACTCCAATCATTTCTAATCATACTTAGAAAAGTAAAATTCAAAGTCCCTACTGTATTCTACAGAGACTTACACTGCCTGATCTATATCTCTGTCTCTGTTTTCTATGATTATGTCCTTCCTGTCTTTAGCCACATGGCCAGCTTGCTATTCTTTGAGCATACAAACTTGCTCACACACAGCATCTTTGCATTTTCTGGTCCCACTGGCTGGAAAGCTCTTCCCCAAGATAATCTACATAGCTTACTCCCTTCTCCACTTAAATGTCTCCTCCTCAGACAGGTCTTCTCTGCTGCACTATATACAAGAACATACACTATGCCAAATCATACTCAATTCTTTTTGCCTTTCTTTACTTTTCTTTGAGGCCTTTTCACTGTTATATAATATTATATATTTTTTTTATTTTATTTTCTAGTAGAACGTAAGTAAGCTCTGGCGATGGAGGCATTTTGTATCATTAGTGCCTAGGACAACATCTGGCATTAGTAAGTACTCAATAAATGTTGACTATAAGAATAAATTATATGACTGGTTTTCTCTCTGCAGTCTTATGCACTGCTTTGGTGCCATAGTAATATTGTTTTACCTGTTGCTAATATTTACTGGATGCTTGTTACATTTAAGGCATGAATTAAGTGTCTTACGAACTTTATTATATTTAATTTTCACCAATGTACTACACCATTTTCTATAAGAGACTTGAGCATTTGCAGATTTTGATACCCACAGGGGTCCTGAAACCAATACCCTGGGGATATCCAGAGATGACTGTACTCAATAAAGGCATATGAGTGAGAAAGTATTATTATTATCCCAATTGTTTATATAACATGTGATTGTCATAAAAACTAAACAATAGATCACAAAATGAATAAGTGAAGTAGCTGGGATTTGAAACCAGGTACAAGTGACTCTGGTTGCATCCCCCAAACCACTGTTAACAGTTGTGACTGTATTATTTAATGGTAATTTTACTATACCAATCCCTATTAGGAATCAGTGATCTAGCCCCTACTCCTCATACAGATAAGAAACATGGAGGCCTATATTTAAGAATAGGAAACAGAGCAAGATCTAGAGCCTTTATTTCAGTATCTTTTCCTGCACATGCCACATCAGCCTGTGACTAATAAAGAATTTCTTGAAGAACGTTAACTACTAATAAAGAAAAAAATATTTAGGTACTTCCTGACAACACTAATCAAAATAACGCATTCAGTGGCAAATTCAAAAGGAAAGTATGGAAATTCACATTTGGAAGTGTGAACAATATTTGGATGAAATAAAAATCCTTTAAATATAAACTGGAAATTAACTCACAATATTTGTGAGATTTTAGCAAATTCCTGGTTGACAAAGACAGACTATTCTCAATCAAAAATAGGCTTCTGTCCAGTTCATAGCCATTTTTAATATATTCAAATAACATGACCTGAATAAATGAGAAATTCACTCCACTGCTTATCTCTTCATAAACAATGTACACACTTGAAGATGACTATTCTCAGATGTTAGAGCAAATTTCAATATAGTTGACTCACAGAGGATGAAAATAGCATTAACATTCTGGTATACTAAAGGATAATAATCATCAAAAATCATAATGATTGAACACATAAAAATAAAATATAGACCAGGCGCAGTGGCTCCTGCCTGTAATCCTAGCAGTCTGGGAAGCTGAGGAGAGAGGATCGCTTGAGATCAGGAGTTCCAGACCAGCCTGGACAACAGAGCAAGACCAGGTCTCTACAAAAGGTTAAAAAAAAAAAAAAAATCGCAGGACATGGTGTCATGTGCCTGTAGTCTCAGCTACTTGGGAGGCTGAGACAGGAGGATCGCTGGAGCCAGGAGGTTGAGGCTGCAGTAACCTATGACTGTGCCACAGCACTCCAGTCAGGGTGACAGAGTAAGACTCTGCCTCTAAAATTTTCTTTTAAAGAATATGGATGGATGAATAGATACCTAGATCAAGTTAGGTATTTATACAAATGTCAAGTTTATTGTTTTAAATATAAGGGTATGCTCATCCAGGGGTTCTCAACTAATTACTTCCCATCATGGCAAAAGTCGAACTTAATCTCTGTTCTCTCCTTAAAGTACATAAAAATGACACTTAAAAAGATAAAAGCAGCACAAATACATAAGGAAAAAGAGAACAAAAGAGGAGACATTAGGAAAGTAAATAGAAATTAGAAGCATAGGAAATAGACATGTACTAGCTGGTTGAAGGAAAAGAAAGCAGCTAAGCCTGCAGAAGGGACACAGAGGAGGAAAGGATGTCCAGAAGAAAGCTGGTATTGTAGCAGAATCCCAGGCATGCTCAGATTAGATGCAGCTCCTACAGCTGAAGGAGGGAGTCAGATGGGGCAGTAACCAGGAAGAAAGATGAAAGGCTGAAATAAAAAGCCTTTAGACTTCCAGATGATCTGTCTAGAATTATGAGTCTAGTGACCATCCTTCCTCTACTCCAGCAGATGCCTGGATATTTGCCATAGGCCAAATTGACCTAGGTGGGCTCTGGAGTTAGAGCCATCAGACACAAGCAAAGGCAGGAGTGACAATGTGAGTCATCCTTCTGAAAGAGGTGGACTAAATGGACATCTACAAACTCATTTCCAGCTCCTTACTTCTGCTCAGTGTCTCCATTAACACATCTCAATAAACCCATTTTCAGGCCTCATCATTTCACAATTTCCCTTTAGATGGGCGATATCTTTTCTTGAAAACTGACCAATCCAAGAGAAGAAACCCACAGATACTATCATTTTTAAATCCCCCAATGAAATGTTCTAGTCCTCAGAAGGTTATCCTACAGTGAGAACTGCCACTGGACAAGGCTCACTCCCCCTCAAAGACTTCGAGCATCATTTTAGTGTCTCATTCTAAAACAAGGATAGACAGTTATCACCACCAGACAGGCAAGGGAAAGACAGATTCCAACTTAAAGACAGAGAGCAAAATAAACAGAAAAAGAAATATGCTTGAAAACATAAGGCTGAGAGAAGAAAATTTCAAAGTAACTGTTTTTAATATCTTTAGAGAAGAAAAAATATATATTAATCCGTGAAAAAAAAAAGAATCAAACATTATACAGGGGATTCGGAGAATCAGAAAGAACTCTCGTAAATTTAAAAAAATACAGAAAAAAAAATCCAATAGACCAAAAGAAGTTAGGGGTTATCCACCCAAAAAATGTAACAAAGATATGCTCTTTCCTGCACACTCTTCTCCTGTCTTGCAAGGGCTGGAAACTTGGGCCTACTTTAAAAAGTCTTTGCCAGCCAAACTCTGGATTAGATTCAAAAGCAAGAGACATTTGCCCATAATCTGGCAGGCTGTTGAGACCTGTATTATTATAAGCGCTAGTAGGTTCTTGAGATTGGATTGAGACTTCACAGTGGACTTTGAATGTCTCAGTGAAAATCTCCCATCTCAAATCTGGAAAGAACTGCAGCTCCTCAGGCTCCTAGATTCCCTGAAATTTAGGGGAGGCATTCACTGGATTGTTGTCATTCCTCTAGCCCTTTTGATGATTTTTAAACACCTAATTTCTGCATTAATTCACTCTCTACTCATAGTACCTCAAGTAGTTTTTGTATCCCAAAGAAGTGTTCACATTGCAGGTAAAGAGGAAGAATTTTAATTAGAGCACGTGTGTGTGTGTGTGTGTGTGCGCCTGTATGTGTGTGTTAGTGGAAACTGGAGGCAATCTAACTGTCACCAGAGAAATTAAGTAAAACATTGTGTATGTAGTGCTACATGTATCAGCTGGAAACACACTATACCTATATCAATACTCAGATATATTATGAAGATGCGGTATTTTTGTGAAAACAAGAGACAAAATGAGATTGATAGTACACTACCTTTAAGTAAAGGAAAGCATTAAGACAGGCAAGACAATAATAATGCACATTTTACAAGGAACCCATATCATATATATTGTAATGTGTACGAATAAGAGAGAAGCAGATAGGAGTTAGGACCAGTGTGGATGAAAAGGAGAGAACAATACTGCCCCTTGTACAGCCTAATAATGATGATGCAATCAATGAGGGCTAAGATTCTCCTCACCTTCAGTCTCTTTCCCTCTCACACTTCCACACCTTGCCCCCCGCCCGACACACACACATATGATTAATTGAAATTTGGCATCCACTTTGGAACTGTTGTCTACTGATGGTTGAGTCCAGGAGTGATCTGAGACAATGGCAGTGCTCATGGCAGTGAGAATGAAAAGAAAGGATTAGATAAGAATATTTTTAGATGTAAGTACACTGAAGACAGGGATTTTGTTTAACTCATCATTGTAGTTCCTGTGCCTGTAGGTGCTCAATAAATTAATGTGTAACTGAACTCAACAAAAACTGACCTACATTCTACCACAGAGTTTAGGTACCAGGAGCAAAGTTCCATAAATTGAGGTAAATCATAAACATTCTCAGGTCTCTCTTTTTAGTGCTATTGCGTCAGTAGTGGATAGCGAGCAGTGAAAAGCCAGCTTTTCAGGTGCTTTAATTTCCACAATGATAGTGTCAAGTACAGGGACATCAAGTTGGCCAACAGCTTGCTTCCTGACCTCAGACTTCTACATGGCTACCCAGAGAACCGCTTAGTGGGTGGGGTGAGGTGGGCAGAGTCAGAACTCTGAGCAATATTTCACATCTAGAGCAGCCACATCTGCAATGGGAGGACTCAATGATCACTCAAAAAACAGAGTTATTTTTCATGCACTTTAAAGAATCCTAATATTAGAGTGACCCAGAGCTTTAGGTAATTACAGAATTCCTCTGATTATTTAGGAAAATTGAGTCACTGCACAGAAGATATCTCTGTAAAACTAGGGTTGAATAAAATAAGTTGCCAATTATAACAATGGTTAAGAAATATAGTGTATACATATTTACATTTATACTTGTATACTCTCACATGCACACACACACACACACACACACACACACATAATTAATGGACTTGACTCAGAGAACATTTGCTCTAACAAACAGCTTTATTGCCTAATTTGTAATTAGGTCCTGTTTGCCTTGTGTGGCATTAATATAAATTGACTAAGAGAAGCACCAGGTGCATTCAATTAAAAGAGCTTTAAAGAGAGGTATCATGTTTTACACTTAGTTGCATTTTCAAAACATATTTAACAGGTTTATTCCAATGTCAGGGTTGCAATAAATAGAAGTCAAGCTGACTTAAAACAGACAAGACTGTGGGTTAATCCTCCTGTCTCCTGATTTCCATCACCTACTTTGAAGCTATTCAATCATCCATTTGGAGACCCTGCCAAAGCCTGTGGCAGAAGCCTGCAGTTGCTCTTGTCCATGCAGTAGAAGAGCTATGTTTTTCTTCAGTTTGGAATTTTATTAGTCTGAGTCAAGCAAAACATGTTAGAACTAACAAGGCACAGAGCCAATTATCTCCACTGTTATTTCTGTAAAATGGCTGGATGGACTAAGGTGCAGTGTGAGTCAGAGAAACTTAAAACAGAGGCATTAAATAAACTCTGGGCCTAGCTGTGAATGTCTTGCCTTTTGTCACTATTCACTTGCTGGCTCTTGGTATGCATGAGGAACCCCTAGGAAGTGCCTTGAGGAGCAGGAATCAGAGATATGGTAGAGTATTATGCAGTGCAATTATTTTTAGACTTTTCCAAACTATGAAAAGTTCCTGAATTAGCTTAAAGCTGCAAACGCAGCCACAGAGGGAAGGTAAAATACACTTAGCTTAGGTACTGGAGATCTGTGGGTAATGAGTAAATGCTGATCTAATTAGTTGTTATTAATACTTTCCTCAAAAAATATTCCCTTAAATTCAATATACACAACTTAGTCTTAATATTTTTTAGAGGACACAGACGAATACATACTTTTTCACCTTTTCCAAGAGCTTCAAATTTGCATGATTCCTTGGACAAACTTTTACTTAAGATTGCTAGGAAGGAGCAGTCTCATTAAATTACTTTCTCTCAAATTACCACTTAATTATGCACTGAGAGCACTATAATTTAGCATACTGTAGACTGAATGTTTATGTCCTCTTAAATCCATATATTGAAATCTAATCCCCAATATGATGACATTTGGAGATAGGACTGTTGGGGAGATGTTATTTGGAGGTAGGGCCTTTGGGAGGTAAATGGGATTACCGCCCTTATAAAAAGGTCCCCAGTGGGCTCCTTTGTCGTGTGAAAATGTGCAGACATGGTGGGAAGACAGAAATCCATGAATCAGGGAGTGAGCTCTCACCAGACACCAAAATCTGCTAGTGCCTCAATCTTGGACTTCCCAGCCTTTAGAACTGTGAGGAATAAATTTTTGTTGTTGGTAAGACTCCCAGATTATGGTATTTTGTTATAATACCATAATAATATTTTGTTATAATACCAGCTACCCAGATGACTGACATACTGTCACTGTAGCCCTCAAAAACCACTGATGATAGGTATATACACCACATCTTCAAAGCACACAATACAGGAAGTCTGTCAAGAAGTTAGCAGATTATTGATTGATAAAATGCACAAATTCATTGTCTATTCAAATCTTACACATTACTTAAGAAAAAACTCAATTGCTGCCACATCTAAAGTCTCCCTGATTATTTTTGTGTAAATATGTGCATGTTTTTGTGTTTCCTAGAATCTGTTTTGTTTTCCCTAATTATTTTATGCAAAGAATCTTTCTCCTCAACTTGCAAACTGACAAGGAAAGGGGTATGCATGACATTTGATAACTACCTCATGCCTAACTAAGATGTTATAAATTCATGCTTTGCAACATTCTCTTTCTGATCTAACACAGAGCATATAGCCGATGAAATATAAAAGATACAATTAGATGACTTACAAGTAGGAATGTATTGATAAGGTAGAATGGAATAAAATACAAAATGTTAAGAGAAACTAATACTGTGGGTACGCTGGTATTTGAGCTTGGAATTAAGCAGAGATGATAAAATATTCTGGATTCTGTAGGATAGAAAGAACGTCCCTCACATGCAGAGGAGAACTAGAGTTAGCCTCATGGCTGGTCTCATGCTGGGCCAGTGTGGAACTTTCTGACACTGAAGAGGAGGCTGAAAAATGCCCTAATATACTAATTTTGGGTGGTACAACATTTACGATGTTACCTTTTATAGGGGCACAAAGAAGCAGACAATCTTGCAGCCAGGGAACCTTGAGCCAAGCTACCACCTGGCAGGAGAAAATGAAATGACAGATTAAATTAAAAGGAGAGAAAAATATCAATAGTAATTTTAAAATAAGTATGTCTAGAAAATCTGAAAGGATAAAAAATGAATAAATCCAGAAAAGAAACAAGAAATTACAAACTAAAAACATATAAATGAAATAATAAGAGGTAGATATAAAAAATAGCAATTCTTAAAGCGAAAAGTACTGTTATTGACATAATAAATGGGACAACCTTTAAGTCAGACACAAAGAATAAACAGAAAAGGAATAATTGTTGCACTGATGACAGACTTCTCGGCAGCGACAGCAGATGCTAGAAGACAGTGGAATAACTCCTTCACATGTTTGAAACAATACATTTTGAATATAAATTATATATTCAGCTAATATATTATTTAAGAGTGAATTTGCAATAAATACATTTTTAGCTACATAGAGCTAAGAGCATTCCTTTACTGCTTGATAATTTCTTTTTTATTTTCTTTCCTTTTTTTGAGACAGAGTCTCACTCTGTTACCCAGGCTGGAGTGCAGTGGCGCAATCTCGGTTCACTGCAAACTCTGCCTCCTGGGTTCAAGCCATTCTCCCGCCTCAGCCTCCTGATTACAGGCAAATGTCACCATGCCTGGCTAATTTTTGTGTTTTTAGTAGAGACAGGGTTTCACCATGTTGGCCAGGCTGGTCTCAAAGCTCTGACCTCAGGTCATCCGCCCACCTCAGCCTCCCAAAGTGCTAGAATTACGAGCGTGAGCTCTCACGCCAGGCCGTCCATAATTTAACTAAAACAGTTATTAAGTGATAAATTTCCTTCTCCAAAAGTAAAGGAAGGATATGTAAGAAATAATAATAAATTAATGATAAAATTGTGAATAAATTTAAAAAACTAATTATAAAAAATAACTTGGTAATATAAAAGAGAAAAAATAAAATTTTAGACAAAAGGTGTAGTGTTGGTATTATTTTTAAAAAGCTAAAGTCTTTAGAGCTAGCTAGAAAAATTTATAGTTATGTATGTTAAAGAATAGAATTGCTAAAGAAAGCAAGCTATACCCTTCAAACTAGTAAAGGAAAAGCACAAATAATAACAATGCAACAATGGTAATGATGATGAAAGGAATTTGATCAATACACAAGAAAACAGGAAAGCAGGGAGAAAAATATCCCACAAGGGTACGGTGAACCGAAAACAAAAAATTAGATGGTAGACATTGAATTTATCACAAAATTTTTTTCAAGATTAAATTATCCTAAGAGACTAGACTGAAAGTAATCTTTTTAGACTGAAAGTAATCTTTCTATGTATTGTTTTCAGAAATGTAATTAAAAAAAATGAGATTAGAAAGTTAAAATTAAGGATCCATAATGCTCAAATACTAATCGAAAAAGCTGCTAGAGCATACTAATACCAGACAAAGCAGAATTTAAGGCAAAAACATTTGCTGAGACAATTATTTCATTCTAATAAAATGAAGAATCTAAAGGAAGTAGAATACAATAATAAGAACCAGGTATTTACTTAGCAATACAGCCTTGTACTGCATAAAACAAAAACAAACCTGATTTAAAGGAAATTGAAAAGTACACATATATTATGGATTTTGCTAAAATCTTAACATTTATATCATAAATAGATAAAACATATTAAAAATCAGCAGGCATACAGAAATAGCTAACAAAATAATTAGCTTTTTGATTTTTATTGATATATAAATTTGAAAATAATATGAGTGAATTACAAAATAGATCATGTAGATTACCACTAATGTTTAAAAAAATAATTGACATAACACAGACCACTTAGTATGACCATTGGTTAAAATATGCTATACTCGTGTCTTTCCCATAGCATTTAAGTTTTATCAGGCACATAAGCACTTACATATTAATGTGTAACCTCAAGTGGTGTTCTAAAGAATGCATTATATTCTAGATTTCATTCAATTTGTGCTGTTTTGTATGCACACAGCCAAAAATTTTTTGTCAATTTATAGCAGTCCCACAAGGCAAACTGATGAAAAAATGAGAAAACCGAACAAAGCCAAATTCGTCTTCCACAATATTAAAGATCTATATGCTTTGATCCTTTCAGTTTTATTGAAAATGTGGGAGGCAACTAAAATTAGTAAAGATAAAATAACTAAATTTACTATTTCAAAATTATAATTGATCAAAGCATTCTTCATTATTAATATCAAATTGTTCAATTTAATATTTAAGCACTTTTAAATTTATCTGTTCAATAAAAACTTTTATCGATTTTGTTGTTACTAAAAGGGAAAAAAGCATGGTCAGCTGTGATGAAACCAGGTAGTGGCTGGTAAAATATCTCAGAATATATGTCACTTTATGAACTTAAAAAAATTATCTTACAAGGTTAGAGATTACAGTTATAAGTAGCCTAGGAGAAAACGAAAAAGGCTAATCATTTTTAAATGAATTTGACTTTTTATCTATAACGTTTACATTGGAGAGAGTTCATGTCTATATTAACGTTGTCTGATGTACGGTTAACATCATTTTGCCTTTATAAAGTCTACGCCTATCACAGATCATCAGTTTCATTATTGTTCTACTTGGTATTTTTTATTGTAAGACACAGAGGCTCATTCACACATCTTAAGACAAAAAGTTTTTAATGTAAAGATGTATGTATACTGAACTCAAATAGTAACTGAAAAAAAATTTGGGAACTAAAGCTGCTCTAGGGATTGACAGTTTTCTCCTCTTTTTTGTGATCCTTATAGTAGTTTACTGTTCTTGACAGTTCTACTTTTTTTGTATCTGTTTCACTCTTCTCTCTTCATTCTTCCCTCAACCAACTTTGCTGGTTGGCTGTATTTCCTCAATGATTAAGCTTATAATGAATAACTGGGTAGGGCAAAAAAAAAAGGAACAAAGGCAATGTTGCAGAGGGTTTTAAGAATTAATCGGGAAAGCAGATGTAAAATGCTTATATAAGTTTGCATGCTGCATAAGTGTTAGTCAAAGATTATCAGCTCCATTGTAATTTTACTCATTAAGGTCAGACTTTGAGGAACAGGAACAAAGCATGGGTTAATGTCTGATTTTTGAAGAGCAAAGATTATAAAACTATATCTGAAATGTTTTATTTCAGTATTTCAGTTTTACAAGTATCAAACATACTATATTTTTTCTAAGAAAGAAGTTTTTTCACCATAAAGAGTGACCAAAGAGAGAAGTGGTTACAATATTTGTTCAAAATGTCACTGCCTGTGTTACATAGAAAACTTCATTAAGGCAAAAGTGTGTTCATCATTGGTTCATTTGAAAAATGAACGAACTCGAAAAAAGAGATGCATTGGTTGTTACAAGATTTCACTAAGCTCAATGCTGATTTAGCACAGTTATTTTAAATTTCTACTTCTCTGATTTTCTTTTACTTGGTCTCTAGTCTATTACATACGAGTTTTTGAATTTATATAAAAGTATTAAACTTCCTATTCATTTCAACAAATAATATACATGTTCCCAAGTGTAGAACAATCCTAAACTATTGTGAAGGCTACAAACAGCCTTTGTCTCATAATGTTTGACAAGAGAAAGACATTTACCTTCAATAAACTTTCGGTGAAGACAGAAAGGTAACTACCAACTCAATGCCTATATCCTTAAGCCAAAGGTACTTTAAAATTTAAAAGCATTTCCAATAATAAAATAGAAAAAAAATAATAGAAACTATTATCTCCAGAACATCATTTTCATTAATTCAAAATTAGACACTTTAATTAACACCCCCACCTTTTCATTATCATGCACAGTTAATAATTTCTTTAAATAAAACTGGTATAAATTACTTATTTCTGAAGTTTAATACTTTGGTAATAATTTTGAAAGCTAGAAAACTATTGGAAGAGTAAGAGACAACTGAGACAACTGAGTTTTTGAGGTTATATCCTCAAATACTTGAGCATGGTTTTCTAAAAGCTTTGATCATTTTAAGCATTTACATGACAACTTCATGAAATGGCAAGCAATAAAAAAATTGAAATTGCAAAACTGAGTTCCGTATTTGCTTGTAAACATGACTTTGTTAATTTTGGGTCTTTCAAAGCTGTGCTTTTAATGTAACAACAACACAACTCCAAAAAGTATGAAAAAATTATATGCTTATAATAAAATTAGAGGAACAAGCTAAATTCTGAACCAGAAACAATTTATAGAAAACAACAACAGCAAAAATAGTAACAACAAAAATATCGCATAATAAAAAACAATAAAGTACTTTAACAAAATAGAGCAAGTACTGGCCTTTTTTTTTTTTTTGAGACAGAGTCTCGCTCTGTAGCCAGACACCAGGCTGGAGTGCGGTGGCACAAGCTCAGCTCACTGCAACCTCCGCCTCCCAGGTTCAAGCAATGTTCCTGCCTCAGCCTCACAAGTAGCTGGGACTACAGGCGCGCAACACCATGCCCAGCTAATTTTTTTTTTTTTTTGAGTCGGAGTTTCACTCTTGTTACCCAGGCTGGAGTGCAATGGCGCGATCTCGGCTCACCGCAACCTCCGCCTCCTGGGTTCAGGCAATTCTGCCTCAGCCTCCCAAGTAGCTGGGATTACAGGCACACGTCACCATTTTTTGTATGTTTAGTAGAGACGGGGTATCACCATGTTGACCAGGATGGTCTCGATCTCTTGACCTCGTAATCTCCCTGCCTCGACCTCCTAAAGTGCTGGGATTACAGTCATAAGCCACCGCGACCGGCCTGGTACTGGCTATTTTTAAAGCTAATAGCCATTAAGCACCTGATATTTCCAAGTATCACATTTAACGCCCACTGTCCTGTTTATTTCAAATAGCCTTTCTCTCCGGAGAATGGGTCCTAGAATTAGCCACATGTTAAATATAAGAAGCGTGGTTTGATACAAGCTCATAAATTACCTATGCTATATATAATTTGTACAGTCTCTTCATTCAAACTGCAAGCATTTTCCAAGTCACTAAATTTTACTTTACAAACCTTACAAAGTATGGCCATCTAATCAGGTAATTATTATGTAAATAGATGTGATCTGTATCTAATCCCCAATTATTGAATACTCACCAGCACTGATAACTATTATTTGTTTAAACTTTGCTAGTTATATAAATAACTCATACATTTTCATGTAAGAGGGCTTGAATAAACATCATCATGCAAAATTAGCAAAATATTCATATTATTTAAACATACTTTATTTAAATTTTTTCCCAAAGAATAAGTTTCAAAATCTTTAAGCCCTCAAATGAGAATAATGAAATAGAATTATTCATTACCAGCCACTTTATTAATCTTAGAGTGTCAATTTTCCTTCCATGGCCAATAAAGCAGAAGTTTTGCAAACAATTCAATCTCTCCAATGGCCCCCCTCCTGCACACTAGCCCATCACCTTCACGGTTGGCCAAGGTAGGCCCAATTACACACATATACCACCCAGAAAATCTGCACTGTCACGTCTCCCTCCTCAAAGTCTATTATCAAAGGCAGGTACAGATTTTGCTCACTTCAAATTGATGATTATAGTATGTACCCACAAAAATTAAAAATAAAAATGAAAAATATTAAAAAATTGATGATGATATAGATCCTTGGGAATATCTCTTAAATTACTCTTTGCTCCTGGAACATCTTCACTGATACTGAATTTATTCCCACTCTGAGCAGTTGTGTGGATTGCAGAAATCCCTGAGGCTTTAGAGGCTAGGCTAAGTGGACACGGATGAAACATGGAGGTGA
>NW_016107480.1:1096371-1099246 GCF_001604975.1 Cebus imitator | reverse complement strand
TTTTTGAGTCTTGCTCTGTCTCCAGGCTTGAGCGCAGTGGCACAATCTTGACTCACTGCAACCTCCGCCTCCCGGGTTCCTGTGATTCTCCTGCCTCGGCCTCCCAAGTAACTGGGACTACAGGCGCAGACCACCACGCCCAGCTAATTTATGTATTTTAGTAGAGACGGGGTTTCAGCATGTTGGCCAGGATGGTCTTGATCTCTTGACCTTGTGATCTCCCTGCCTTGAAGTGCTAGGATTACAGGTATGAGCCACTGACACCCAGCCTCCTGTGACTTTTTAAAAAAGAACAGTAGGGGACTTTCTACCCACGTGGGAGGAGAGGACTTACTTTCTGTACAATTATGTCTGCCAGAACATTTTAAAAAGAAAAGCCTTGATCTCAAATATCAACCATATATAAACATTTCTATTACATAAGCCCAGAGGCAGTTAATATTTTTAATGAAGACAAAAGCACACAGAATACAATTATATTTCTCTTAAATCACAGTTTACACCAAACTAATTGAATTTAAAAGTAACTAAACAAGAAAACATCAATTAGATGTCTATTCTCCCTCATATAATTAGGTTGTTTTATTGCCCATGTTTCATAACTGTTGCAAAGCAGCTTTTAAAACCTATCATTAGTTTTCCAGAAAAAGAAATGAGAAGTGTTATATGTTTTGGACTCTAAGGTGTTGTTTTGATAGGTATGCTGCTGTTGAAATTAGATCCTCTTGACAAACAGGTGTTCTCGGTACACATGATTTTTAAAACATCCTGACCTGTTAGAAACAGTTATACTGACAGTTACAGCTACTAAGGTTAATCACTGCAGTTGCTCATGAGTACTTTGTTTATATACTAGCCAAAGCAAGTTATCATGAATGAATCCTCTCTACTCTCCTCACTTTGAGCAAGAGAAACAATAGCTTTAAAAGTAAGTTGGTTTCAAAGGTAAAAGAAGCCAAGATCACGCCACTTAATTGCATCTTTGAGAATCTAAGTATAGAAGAAATGAGGTATCTGTAAAAGTGGTCTCCATGAAACTCTATTTAAATGTGTGCTTCTTTTGTTCAACCTTCCTCCTACTTTCCCTTTTCTAGAATAAGTACCATCGGGTGATAAATTAGAGAATACTGTTTTACAAGATCAAATTTCCAAGTAACAAAAACTTTTATGGCAGTTTCATACAGAAGATGTCCTGGATATATAATTCCGTATATAATATGTAATTCAGCTAGTGGGGACATTTCTTTAGTGCCCTTATTAACAACTCTCTACTCCTTTTTATGACTTTTTCCTCATTTAGCCTAATGATAATAATAGCCAAATGCATAATAAAATTCAACTTCACACTTACTGGCACATCATCGACCTTCATAGCCATCTTCTGGACTTTCATGTCCATAATCCCATTAATATTTGTAAAAATCCTGAAAGAAATTCTGAGTATTACTTTAAATATCTTGAAATCATGTAGCAGAGGTTCACAAAGATTATATCAACTCCTAGCCTTACAAAGCTGGCAAACAAGTGAGAGATGCCAGAATTCTTTTTATTCTACCACCTACTATCCCTTCCATAGACCTGCCCTTAATAACCACACTCCCATTCATTTCTCCTGACATTCCTTTGGTGTTTACATAAAGAACACACGATTTAGCATTTGAAGACTAGCTTGTATTGTTCTGTAATGAGCTCTCCCCTGCCTTATTTCTTAAATGAGATTTTACACTCCTCAAAGGTAAACATCTTTTATGCCAGCCTTTCAGCATCACACTGTATTAGTGGGCAAGGGTGGAAATACAAGACCTACTTGGGCGACAACACTTCTTTGCTTAACAGAATCTATACCGCTCTTTGCAGACCTAGATCCTTCTCTACTACATCTTTTTGCCTTTGCTTCCTGCTATACTTTGTATCTCAGTTTTCCACAGGTGTTGGTTATTGCTCTAACCCTTAGATGCCCAGTTCTGCCTTCATACCCTCCTACTTTTTCATCTGCTGTAGTTCAACAATCCAACTATTGATGTTGGCTTGTTCTAATGTTGCACCTTTGCCACTTCAGCAGCTGGTTTTTCGAACTGGTCCTGCCTGCAGATAGAGCTGATGGTACAACTAAATACCTCTTCTGGACATGCTATCTAGCTAGACTTTTTCTTACTTTAGCAACCTTCATACATGATATGTGAATTGGTACATCACACTCAGCTGGAAAAAAAAATGCCCACATACAGCAATATCTCTGCTTACAGTAATTCCAAATTTCTTCCTATTATGGGGCTCCATAGTGGCTCATTATTTCCTATACTATTCTATAGCCACTAAAGATTTCTAGTTTTCTTGCACTTTCCCTGTGAAATGGAAAGGAAGGAACTTGTCAGATTCATCTTTGTAGCAGAACGTTGATTTGTAAATGAAGTGTTGATGCATTGTTGATGTTACTTATTTAACAAAGGTGTAGTAGACATTAGCAGGGCAGATAGGTATTCTAAGAAAATGGCTTGACAGAAGAGCTGAAAGAATTTGTTTAGAATTTTAGAATTCTCAAAGGGCTTCATGTTCATTTCACCTAGATAGGGAGAGGGTATATCCTTTTGCCTAGAGCATGTCTCAACCATCCAGAATTAAAATGGCTGTTCCGGGGGCGGTGCGGTGGCTCACGCCTGTAATCCCAGCACCTTGGGAGGCCAGATCACAAAGTCAAGAGATCGAGACAATGTTAAAACTCCATCTCTACTGAAAAATACAAAAATTATCTGGGCGTGGTGGTGCACACCTGTAGTCCCAGCTACTCGGGAGGCTGAGGCAGGAGAATTGCTTGAACCCGAGACGCGGAGGTTGCAGTAAGCAGAGATCGCGCCACTGCACTCCAGCCTGGCAC
>NW_016107480.1:1055376-1096021 GCF_001604975.1 Cebus imitator | reverse complement strand
TAGAAGAGACTTATATCTGAAGAAAATTCTTTTTAAAATAGATTCTCAGCGGAGATTATACATTTTTAGTCCGTAGCCCACAGGAAATTCTAGTTACCAATAGCATGTTCGATATGAACAGATCTCTGCCTAATTCTTATGCATAATGAACCCAATTTTCATCTCTTCTAGAAGGATACTGAAAACATGTGTCATAATCTCAGTGTTACAACCAGACAGCCTCATTTTTCACAATACAGAAGAATCACCAACAGGGTGTAAATTTCCTGTCCGGCATCCAAGGAACATTTTTGTAGCAAGTAGGAAATATTTAGATGTCTATTTGTCGTGGTGGTGGTGTTCCTATATGCTTTTTGTGACCCTAAAGACATAATGTTTGATATTTTTGTCACCAAGTGATGTGCATTCTAGACCTCCTAACCAGGCTGCTGACTCTATCCCTTTACCAGACCTTCACGTGCTTCTTGACCCTCCCTGCAGGCTCCAGCGCTAGTCCCGGAAGAAATCAGAAAAGGGTTGAAACCACTGACACAGCTGCTCCTGACGCAGGTGTAGTTTCCCGTAGTGAGCAGACCGGGGCCCACAGGGACACTGCATACTTGCACTGGGCTGTTACCAGTTTCATGGAAATATGTACTAATTGTGTCATTGTGTTTTCTTCTCATATCGCCCCCTTTCTAGGCGGCTCTGGCACCGTTTATTTAAACTATGCAACCGTCTGGTCCAGGTGCCGTAGAGACTGATTAGCCGCACAAGGCCACAGAACGCACAACCGCCACCCGGCCATCCCACCTATTTCCTTCAGCATTCTAGACATCATGGCGTCCGAGAATGGGTCCAACGGGCTTCGGGCGTTCTGGAGACAGCACAGGCTTCGCAGAGGAATCTTCTCGGGGCCCCGAGCGTTGCTTGCCAATAGGTGGCCTCGGCCCCTCTAGCAGGTCTCGCGACAACGCCCGCCCAGCGGCCGCCCTTGCCGCGCGTGCGCAGACTCCGGAGTCTGCTTCCGGCGTCTCCTTCCGGTGTGGCCCAGGCAGGGTCCGCAGAGCCAACCATGTCGGATTACCGCCTGCCCCAGTACAAGAGCGGGGACCTGGTGTTTGCCAAGTTAAAGGGCTATGCCCACTGGCCGGCGCGGGTAGAGCACATGACCCAGCCCAACCGTTACCAGGTGTTTTTCTTCGGAACCCACGAGACGGCCTTCCTGAGCCCCAAACGCCTGTTCCCGTACCAGGAGTCCAAGGAGAAGTTCGGCAAGCCCAACAAGAGGCGCGGCTTCCGCGAGGGGCTGTGGGAGATCGAGAACAACCCCACGGTCCAGGCCTCCGACTGCGTGTTCGCCCCGGAGAAGGGCGGTGGAGACGGGCCCCGGCCGGAGCCCGAGGCCGCAGAGAGCGACGCGGACAAGCCGAACCACGCCGAGGGCGGCGGCGACGAGCCGAGGAAGCCGGGCGGCAACGAGCCCGCCGAGGAGGAGAAGGGGCCGCTGAAGAGGAGCGCGGGGGACCCGCCGGAGGACGCCCCCAAACGGCCTAAGAAGGCCGCCGCCGACCAGGAGGAGGAGGCGGAGGCGGAGGCAGCGGCGGACGTCGACGGGGAGAGTCCGCTCCTCGTGGCGGTGGAGAACGGCAGTGCCCCCAGCGAGCCCGGCCTGACCTGCGAGCAGTCCCAGCCAGAGGAGGAGGAGCTCCAGGAGGAAGAAGCCGATGACGAGGAGCCCTCCCAGGAGTGGGATGCCGAGGGCCCGGGCGGCGGAGATCGCGACAGCCTGTAGTTACCAGCGTTTCCAGAAGAGCCCCCCCGCCCCCCCGTTCCTGCCGCGGCCTGGCTCTTCCTGGGGAATCTGGCCACCGCCTGCAAACTGGGACTGCCTTTCCCCCATCCCCATCTCGTCCCGCTCCAACCCACTCTCCGTAGTCATGCCCCGTCCCTGGATGGAAGGCCACTTGGCTCTCGACTCTGTGCCGCCACGCCTCTGTGATCTGAGTCAGGCCCTCAGTTCCCTGGGATAAAGTGAGGCCACCATCCCCGCTTTCCTCTCCTCTCGCCCACCATCACCCTCCCTCCCCCTGTTCCTCCCACCAGCACTCCCCTAACTCCCCCCACCCTTTCCCCAACCATCATGACCACCGCCTTCAAACTGGGACTGCCTTTCCCCCCTTCCCCATCCCGTCCTCCTCCAACCCACCCTCCATAGTCATTCCCGGCCCCTGGATGGAAGGCCACCTGGCTCTCGCCTCTGTGCCGCGACGCCTCTGTGATCTGAGTAAGGCCCTTAGTTCCCTGGGATAATGTGAGACCACCATTCCCCACTTCCCTCTCCTCCTGCCCCTCCACCATAACCCTCCCCCCGTCGCCCACCATCAGCCCCCTGCCCCTTTCTTGGATCCATTTACGACTTGGGGCTCAGGCACGCTGTTTTCACCTTTAGACACCCTCTTCGCCCCTCTCCTGCTCCCCCAGGCATTGTGGACCTCTGCTTAAGAATAGGGGTAGGTGTGGAAGGTCTGGAAGATAAAAAGTGCCCCCTTCCAGAGCCTGGGAAGGGGCAGTCTTCAAGCGGTGGGAGTTAGCAGGCAGGAGAATGACATCTTCTGAAGCTCCTGTTCATCCTCCCATACCTCCCAGCTTCAGACATTCCGGGAAAAGTAGGGCAGCATGTGGGGAATGGCCCCCCTTCCACAAATTCTTTTACTGACCAGGAAGTTCTGGGAGTTGCCTTTTTTCATCAAAACGTTTGGGGGCTTCCAAGTTGTTTGTGAGATCTGAGAACTTGACTTTACCCAATATGCTGGGTGGGGACAATGAGAAATATCTGTCCCCATTTAGATCTCGGGGATCACTGATGGGATGCCTTGGAAAGATCCTTGGCTCCCCTTTCTCTCCCCACACCCTCAAGGCCATCCTATGGTAATGTATGTCACTCAGGCATAGAAGAAAAGACACATATTTTAGAAAATCTTTTTTATACAAGGAAATTATAAAAAAAAAAAATTAAGAACTACCCCTACGTGTGGCTCCATGCTGGCTCTAGCTTTCCCATTGCTATTCCATTTCTGAGATGAACTGGAAGGCTCCTTTACTGTTTGAAGTTTGATGACTTGTAAGGCTTTGCTGTTCCTCAGTGTCATTTTCTACTTACATGCCCCAACCTGGTCCCCTCAACAGGTCTAGTTTGTGGCTCACTGATAAAACAGAGGAAGATGCTTCTCCTCCCACCCTCTTCCTAATGGTCTCTATGCCTTTCTTCGTTTATTGTCTCTCTCACCCCTTCCCCTCTCCCTTGGGCTCTGATGAAAAATTGTTGGCTGCAGCTTTGCAAGTTTAGATCTGAGAACCAACCATAGAATATTTCAGTTCTAGGAAATAAAACCAGTTTATTACTTTAAAGCGAATTTTCTCAGGCCTGTTTCTTTGGTTTCTGTAGAACTGGTACTTAAATGGAATGCTCTTATTTTCTATACGTGTTGTGTTAAAGCAATTATTTGTAATAGGGGCATTTTAGAATCACCCTTGAGAAACCTTTGTTATTTTAAGATCTCTGTTCTTCCCTTCATCTACAATAATCATTACTACTGATTTGAATAAATGGAAACAAGTTAACTTAGAATGTTTGGATGATGACAGATTAGGACAATGCTTTGCCAAAAAACTGCTTTGTAGAAAAATCGGGTGAAAATTAATCCTTTTTATTTTTCTTGCTGTCCCACATATTATTACTGTTTCTTCCAATTCTTTACTCATGAAAATAAGATGCTTATACTCCCAGTTTGTAAAATATAGTATCTAGAATATTTTGCATTTGCAAGTGGCTTTGTGCAGATATCTCACAATATTTAAAAATAATCATAGTGACATGTTGGGCATCCTAATTTCTGCATTTATCAACATTGCATGCATACATGGCTTCAGTAAATACTGTAGTCATTCTGATGAAACACCTGTGGCATCAGTAACCAGCAGGGTTGACAACCAAAGACAACCCTGTTTTCCATCCTTGTAAAAATTGTGTTATTTTGCTCCAAGATACATAAATCAGATGATTCCTTGTTTTTCGACTACTGCTATTGCAATAATATTAGTTACTAGAAATGACTAGTCACTGAATGTGTTCTCTTTGCCCGGAAGATGACCTCGTTCAGTCTTTGTAATAATCTGGCAAGGTATACTCAGATTTTTCATTGGAAGAAGCTTTGGTCCGGAGGTTAATTTGCCTTTCCTGAATTTCACAGAACATTCAGGACTCAAACACAGGTTTTAGTAGTCCAAAGCCTGAGCTCTTTCTCCTGAATTGCACATTTAGAAGAGCACTAACAAATCAGAAGCCAATAAAAGCCATTTTAGTATTAATAACAAATAGTCATGACAGTAGCTATTACTGAGTCTCTAAACTGAGCCAGGCAATATAGTATGCTTTATAAGTGATGTCTTTATTAACACCACTGCCTAGTTAGGTAGCTAGTAATACCTCTGTTTTGGAGCTCAGGGAGCCAGGGTTCAGAGATGTTAAACAATTTTTCCAAGGTCATACAGCTAGTAAATGACAAAGCCAAGATTCAAAAGCAGGTCTTTCTCATTCTGAATCATAGGTGCTTTGTTTCATTATATGTTATTGCGTCCCATTGAATAAAACTTTCCACTGAATATAATGGGAGCACTTACTCTCCCCTACTATTTTGAAGCAAACATTTAGAAATTTGTAAGGCAAAGAATATATTAACACACATTGCTAGTGGGTGTTTAAACAATATCATTTGTGGCAGCTCCTGACAATTGTTTTGTCTTTAAATGACTTGGTGAAATGATGAGGACAATCTCACATTCAATATTTTTCAAGTCGTATGTGACTATAGGAAGTTTGAATATGGATTGCTATTTTTCCTGCAGGCGGGCGTATGATTTTGATAGGGCTTTTATGAAGGCACATCTTCTGAAATGATTCAATAAGGTGAAGTATAGAAAATGAAATTACTAACATTGTGTCTATCTCTTTGCACTATTTCCTCTTGTGCTTCTAATATTGGGGATAGAAATAGTTGTTCATTAGGACTTGACACACACATTTGCCTTCTTGGTGACAACAGTATTGAAGTGAAAATAGTAATCCAATATTGAAAGCCCAAACCTCGCCATTTTGCAACATCCATGTAACAAACCTGCACATGGATCCCCTGAATCTAAAGTAAAATAAAATAACTTCCAAGAAATTCAGCATGCGTCACAATTAACAAGCAAGAAGCTTTAAAAAAAGTCCAACTAGTAATACATCTAATGCATGGTACACTGAGTAACCAAATACAATTAAACCTAGTAAAAGGAACTATGGAAAAAATCTATAGTCTCAGCCCTGTTTTCCTGGTTATTAGACCCTATTTATATGCTTTGGTGGCCAAGAGATATTTTTGTGTGGACTGAAAAAGATGTTTTTAATATTTTCTTCTATTGAAAGTTCCCAATAATTCCAGTGTTGTTTTTGTTTTCCTCTGAATAATGTGTGCCTCAGTGATAAAATTACTGATCGATGACTAGTTACTTACCTGAATGAAGGGTGTTGCTCAACCTTTTGCTAATGCTGTGTTGTCAGTAGTCCAAATATGCCCGTGAGTGTTTGGAAGATCTTGTTTAAAAGTTGCATGTAAACTTATGCTTTTGATATTGCCAGTGATTTTCAGACACATTTAGCATACTATTTCATATAAAGTTTTCAAAGTATTTGATATTTCATGAAAACATCACTGTAGCAAGGGACTGAGATGCCATTGAGGGCTGTCAATTTTGCTGTTTTCTTTTAGGATTGAGCTTTCAACTGCTCTTCAGGTTCTCATCAGAGCTGTAGACTCTTCTTTCTGGCTGATATCTACATTTTATTTTTCCTGAAAATATAGGCATCTTCTATTCACTTCATCATCAACACTCAAGTCAGACAAAAACTGCTACTCATGCCACAGACTCATGCAGCTCCCTGCATTTTGAAAGAATTGCCTCCCTCTTCTGAGCCTGACTTAAGGTAAGACCCACCCCTGTGTGTTCCTGTAGAGCCCTCTACTTGCGCTGATCCTGTTCTATTGTCCTGTGTATTGTTTGCTCTTCCACTAGATGGGAGGATAAAGGAAATGTGTTTCATTAATATTTACTCCCACTTCTCAAACATATCACAATAAGCACACAATAGATATGTTTGTTCTAAATGCTTGAAGGTCTGTTGTCAAATACTGATTATAATTGTGGTGCTAGAGTAAAAATCATGTGATGTTGAACACATTCCGATTCTGAAAGCAGAGAGGCAGGGTAAACTGGCCAGTATACTAATGGCAAATGTGAGTTGGAGTGATTTTCTGTCCGTGTCATAGCTACCTAGATTAGGTGATTTGATGACATTGACAGTTCTTACAGACCCAGAGAAATATCCCTTTTAATGTCAAGGTAATGCTATTTATTCTCTCTAGATCCTCCCGCTATCTGGGTCATTTATTGCAGCTTAACCTTCCGTAATGCATGGGGCCCCAGGTAGGCAAGAGAGCATCCTGCTTGCTGCCATGCAGGAGCCATGCATTCACCATTCAGCCAAAAATTTACAATAATAGAGAAAGTATGCCAAAAAGAACTTGACTCTGCCATTCCCTCAGCCTCTTGTTGTGTAGACACCTCATTTGCTATAGACATTTCTCAGAATTTAATATCTTTGAAGGAAGGGGATCTGTTCACTCCACAGTATGGTTGGCCCAAATCTTATAAGCCAGTTATCTGTCTTGAAGATATCTTTTCCACTGCTGCTGAGAAAACTGACTGTAGTAGACCTTGAGATCTCTAAAATAGAGACATTCTAAGTGATTTTCTAGAGTAATTCTGACAGCATGCGATTTTCTCTTTGCAGTCTGATTTTACATGTAAACTTCAACTTCATTGAAATGGTCTTGAGAATGCCAGAGGATACACAGAAAAGATCACAGCAAAAGGCTCTGATGGCCAGAGGCAGCTTGGGGCGTATGTTGACCAAGGGCGGCCCTAGCCATAGAATGGCCAAACCTTCGCATTGCGGACCAAAGAAAAATTTATCTGACTTTGTTGGCTTGATACGTGGTCATTGCCCAAGAACTATGAGTCACTTGGTGAGTGCCCTTTTCTTCCCTCTGTTTTTTTAAAAATCTTTTTGAGAAGGTTCTTTCTTCTGCCCAGAAAGCTTATAGCTCTCTTCTCTTCTTCCTCTTGATGCAGAATTACTATGTTGTAGTGCTTTCCCTCAAGTACCATGTCAGAATGAGGTATCACTTCAATGTGTTCCCATAAGAACTTGATTTTCCCTTAGTAGTATCTACTGCACTCACCTATAGTTATCCATTTATTGGTTTTTATGAAATAATAGATTATGCATTCTATATGGACAGGACTATATTATTTTGTTTATTTAAACCAAGTGCCTGGTTGATATATATTAAGCACTCAATAAATGGTTGTTAATAAGGAAATGGATGAATGCATGGCTAAATCCTGGGGCTCAACCACCCTCACTCTAGCCCTAAGAGGAAAATTTGAGGAATTTTGTCATGCCCAGTAAAACATGGTAGGTAAGGAAAGGCAAAGATTGTGTTTTACTAAATTTGTAGCCTTGATTAAGCAAGATTTTTTGTTATAAATAGGTGTTGGTCTCACAAAATAGCAGACCTTAGCAAGACTGAAGCCTAGGAGGATAAATCAAATTATCCAAGGTTGCCCCCTCAATCTGAGTGTGAATATGCATGTCAAACACAACATTCATCTGCTTTAGTGATTTTTCTCTTTAATAATCTGATATTTTATCATCAACTTCCTTCAATATAGGAAGCAGCTTAGTGGTTTTTGGCTTTAGAGCCATCCAATCTTAGATTTAAATCCTGGGCTCCACTATTTAAGAGCTATGTGATCTCAGTTTCCTTCAACTAAAAGCTGTGATAATGACTTTCATGTGACAGCTTAGTTGTTAAAATATCAAGCCTAATACCCAGCACAAAATAGGCACTATGTCCTTGTTAATTCCATTCCTTTCCATGTATCCAGGGAACTAACCTTACCGTTTGATATATTGCTAGCCAACTTATCATCTTTATTGAGAAAACACCACCGGAGGCCTTTGCCAGATGCAAGTAGCTCCCTCATTTTGATAGATATATGATAATTCTTTATTTAGTCTGCCCATACACAGAGACGAACTAAAAATCTTATCCTCCCAATTATTCATATTGCTCTTCAATATCTTCTTTAAATTCCCTCACTGGTAACTGAATTGCTTTATATAGACACATCCGGTTTTAAAGATTCCTCTTTCTTGGCATGATTCATCTCTCCTATGGCCAGTTTTATTCCTTCTATTATTTCCCTAGGATCCATTCACTGTTTTCCATGGGGCATTTCTTAAATTTGTCTCCTTGAACTCTTTGTATTATTCCTGATTTTTTTCCAACTGTAGATATAGTAATTATATTGCTCCAGTTATTTCTTGGCTTCCTGGCCTTTTTTTCTAATGTACCTATCTTTTCACACATAATTTTAATGAGCTGCCCAACTAGATTACTAAAAGGCACTGGAGTGTTACAAGGGATTGACCATTCTTTCCAGAAGTTCTCTCTGGTTTCATGTGCTCCTGTGATTTACCAAATGTCACTTAATTTTTCTTTTTCTTTTATTTCACACCCTGGCCAACTCTTCATCACAATCATTATCCGCCTCTCTTGGTGATCTACTTAATGTTTTATTAAAAAATGTGTTCAGCTCAGCTCCTTTCTTCCTGCTCTTCACATGTCAACAAGACCTGCTGACCCACTTTCACTTGTGATTCTTCTGGTGCTCAGAATTTGTTAATCATCAGTTCTCTCCTTAGCGCAATCTTTCCACACACCCTCCCTCAGCAACATCTGAATTTCAGTCTAGGCTCCATTCTCATGAACTGCTGTTCTCTTTGCCTCCTGTTTTCTGTCCTTGTTTTTACCCTTAGATGTTGGGACATCGCACTGAGTTTAGTCAATGAGTACTTTGATGATAGTGCCTGAACAAAGCCTTTTAAAAGAAAAGCAGAAATAGGAAAAGACAAGGATAACTGTCCTATTTTATGAGTCTCATTTTTTTTAAAGTTAAAATCTGCTGAACTGTTGGAAACCTAATAACTTTGCTTTCACGTATTTTGGAGGTTGTTAGATGTGAAAACCAGAGGGGAAAGCATTTTTGCCACAAGGTAGGGGATATGCCTGCATTGCAGGAGAGCCAGCTGTGAGGCTGGGGACAGAGCAGTGAATGAGGCAGAGAAGGTACCTACCTTCCCGAAGCCTGTGTTTTGTGGGAAAGACAGACAGACAGACAATGAATAACTGAGACCATTTCAGAATGTAATCATTATCAGAGTGTGACAGAGAATAAGTGAGGAATATATACTTTGGATGATGTCAAAACCAAACTTTGTATATTAGACTGCTCTTTGGAAGTGTGTGGCTCATTTCAAATTCAGCCTTTTTAGTAGAAAAAAATATTGCTGCAGTGCTATGAGTTTATAGTTCTATTGCCTATACTAGTGGTTCTCCATCTTTTTAATGCATAGGAAAATATCCC
Organism: Cebus imitator; assembly: GCF_001604975.1. Classification (NCBI taxonomy): domain Eukaryota; kingdom Metazoa; phylum Chordata; class Mammalia; order Primates; family Cebidae; genus Cebus; species Cebus imitator. The sequence goes on along the minus strand of NW_016107480.1, from coordinate 1,086,445 downwards.
AGAGACTTTCATGCCGGTAAACATTCCTTTATGTGTGCAGCATCAACAATAACAACAGCACCCACTTACTGAATGTTTGCCATGTGCCACATGCTCTTCTAGGGTCTTGAGATACGTTACTAAACAGTATAAATTTCGTGACTTTTTGGTGCTTCCATTTTAGCAGGTGGACAAAGGCAATTAGGAATAAACTTAATAAATAAGGAAATTATATTGATGTTAGAAAGATGTAAATGGCACTGGAAAAAACAAAGCAAGGCCTAGAGAGTAGCGGGGGAGACGGTGCGGTTTCAAGTACAGCAATAAGAATGGTGGCGAAGTTTATGTGAACACCTGGCATTTTCTCTTTCACTTCTTATCACATTAGAAAGTAAGTAAACAGAGTGGCATCCTTATAAAGATTACCTTGAATTGTTATAATTGGTAAAATAGAAACAATCCACAAACTCAAATCCTTTTCTACTTATAAATTATTACTAGTGGCACACCTCCCAGCCAAGAGAGATACACAAATCCTATAATATCTGAAAGGAAAGCCATTGCTTGATAGGACTTCATGTCAATTTGTTATGTATACCTATGTGGCCTCTTTTGCACTGTAATATAGACCAGTATTTGACCTTTATTTTATTTACCATTTTGTGTGCTTTTTTTAATTCCTCAAATAGAAAATACTCAACCATAGGGACCATGAAATTTATTTTTCTAAATCTTCTGCAATACCTAGCAGAGCATGTCACAAAGCATTCATCTGTTTTTATTGACTAACTTAACGTAATAAAGTCACAATTTAGCTATGTGTTAGCAGCACACCTCAGCATCCTGAGAGCATGTGCACATGTGAGATAAGTTTCCCATGAGACAGGAGTCCTAATAGTAGCTGGATGCCAATGAGCTGGATGCCATGGAGTATTCATGAGGCACATTGTATTGCATGCTACAGTTTAAGCTTTGCAGAGTCGGCATATTTGCCTGAACACCTACCCTATCCCCATCTTTATAGCTGATGTCACTTGCTTTTAAATGCAAACTGAGTGGTTTACATTGGAGTATGCATAGCAAGGGAAGCATGTGTGTATAGGTAGAGAATATTCTAAAGACACCTTTCTATTTTGCAATTTCTTTCAAGGTCAAGTTTTTCTTAAATCATATAGAGATACTTTTCTATTACATTTCTTGTCATTTTTAAATCATTTTAGGCTTTGGAAGTCTTATCCATTTCTTTCTGGTCCAGGATTTGAATTGTTGTTTGATGACAGGAGCCAGAGTTTAGAATTGGTATAATAGATATAAATCCAGTATGTTCTCAATATACTATCCAGACTTCCAAGTAGAGGCCTTGTGAAGTCCAGGGTTTTTGTAAAATATAACTTGAAATGCCAATATTTTAGATAAATAATTGAAGCCTGGGTTGGAATGATGGTGCAGACTGTATAAAGAGATTCATGTAGGATAAGCTAAAAGCCATCTTTCACAATGTTGAGCAAACCCATAGTTTTGCTATTTCTACTTGGTTAGCATTCTTAACAACTGCTTACCTGTGAGCAGGCATTGCCGTTAGGACTGAATGCCACAGCCTTGAAGAAAAATACCTACATTAAAGTCCTGTGGTGAGGCAGAAAAAGGAACAAGCACACATCAGGGCTGTTGAAGCCATATCAATTACTAAAGTAGGTAAGTATCCACCCTCTCGTATTTCTTGTGACAGTCAACATGACTATGTAGTTGACAGATCACAGCATGTCACAAAGCGTCATTCATTTATATCGATTAACTTAAAAGTTAGGTCATGTTGATATTTTATTTTAGTCCTGTTATTGTAGATGTTTGAATGCCAACCAGATGTAATTCAATGCAGGTATCTTATAATATTTTTGACTCTGTGCATTAAAAAAGAAAGAGAATAATTTCAATGATATTTTACCTTCCAAGTGCTCAGTGTGGAAGGTAAAACACAAAACCAAAACTCATTCTACTTTCTCATGTCCCACCCTTGGCTCCTCAGAAAAAAAAGTCACCTAATCAACTCTACAAATACTACACCATGCAAGAGAATAAACCTCTGGCCCTTTGATTGTGGTCACCCTATGAACTTGTTAAAGAGAGTCCCTTGGGGTTAAATATAAAGAATAATGAACTCCTTAAAAATGGTGGGCTGCAATGATAATTCCAGACCTTCATACGGAGTCATAGCCTGCCATATGTGTTATCACCCAGAGTCAAAGGGAACCTCCTTCAACAAGCTGCATATTGGTGAATCTTTTTTTCTGATCCTGTAGGACCAGGATGGATACCAATTTATCAATATTGAAAACAACGACAACAAAGAAAGACCATGTCACACATGGTTGATGGCAAGGTGCCTCTTTATTCTTGGAAGACTATTTTAGCTGTTAAAATAAAGAGATGCCCCCAAGAATTATATCACAAAAATAATTAGCATACCATATATCTGCAGGGCTGCTCTCTGCACTTCCTCTGTTTGGCTCAAGGGACAGACAGTAGTATATTTCTGCTGCCGCCACCGCCTCCCCCAATAATGGCTATTATTCATAGCGGGGCACTGGAGGTCACTTGCGTGGTCTTTGTGCAAAAGACACTACTGCTCATCTTGTATCATCCTCTAGATTGTGAGCTATGGCAAACGGATTAGGGAACCAGCTTATTTTTTGTATATGAGATGTCGATTTGACCTTGTGTTGTCCTTCTGCATCCTGTATGATCTCACAAACCCTAGACATAAGACAGCAGCCTTGTAAAAAATCTTCTGCTTTGGTTTTGAGTTTAAATCACAGTATTCCGATCATTTGTTGGTTTTGCTATAAAGATGCCTGAGGCATCTAGCTTCAACTGAGAGTGCAAACTTGTCATTGTTAGTAATTAGAAGGAGCCTGGTAGTGATTCAAGGTAGCTCAGAATTCATTAAAAAAAATTTTTTTTAAACCAAATGTGTTAGTGAGATGTAGTTTGCTGAATTCATTGTAGCTGTGTGGCTGTCTTTTTAACCTTGCTGCCCTGCTCATTATACATGCAGTCAGTCACCAAAGACCCTGGTTCCCTGCTGTGCTCCTGAAGCCTGATAAAATGCATCAAATATTAGATGAATCTTCTGGTCTTTCTCTCTGTTGGTAACTGTCTCTTTCAGCTACATTGGTATAGCTATAGATTGAAATAAACTCCTAACATTTGATGCTGTATATGGGCTAGTGCTTAGTAGGCACAGAATAAATGCCTAATGAATTAATTAATAAATGATTAAATGAAAAGGATATTGCTTATGGCATTTCAAAGTCAGCAACTTTATTTTACTGAAGAAATTAATCAGTAGAGAATTGCTTGTGCATACACAAGAAACACTTCTCAGGGAGGCACATTCCTGACTTCTTCTTAGTGTTGGTTTCCTTATCAAGGAGGCAGCATCTAGACATGTAAAACAGTTTTACCTTAGATACAATCCCATTTCAGAGGTTATTTTATTGTCTCTAAAAAAGGTATTATAAAAAGTGGCTTACCCCGCTTTTAAACCAGAGTCCAGTAGCTAATGAGTAATAATACCTTTTTTAGAGACAATAAAATAACAGGGAGGCTATTTCAGAGAAAAAGAAATCATTTTAGTGGTGTAACTGCAGAACACTGGTGCCACAGCAAATTAATGGATGCACCACATTAAACAACATGATAAGGTAATATGTGATCATCTCAATTAGTAATTTCACTCCATGAATTCCAGAGCTGAAGATTAAGGTAGATAAAGTGGAATTATCGTCACATTTATGAATTGTTTATACTTTCATTTGACAATATCTATATATCTTATAAGCTCTTCTTGTAGTAAAAATCAAACTGTATTCAGCTTTTTTGATCTATTCATCGGTATACCAGCATAATGTATCTGGAATTTAAGTATGGCTAGAATGGAATCAAATTGCGTTTTTATATAAATATGCACAGAAAGGATAATCAATAAATTTTCTAATTAGACTTTACTATCATAACCATAAATATGCCTTTGTTTTTTTCCTAACATAGAATGTATTATCAACCACGTGAAGTCTTTTTGTTTTTCCTTTAGTGGATGACCAGTTAAACAAAAATTGAAGCTAAGTATAAAGAGAATAAAGTGAAATTATCATTTCAAAAAAGTGAAAAAAGTATGGAGAGTATTTTTGGAACCAAGGAAAATGAGCAGAGTTCGTATAGTTAGGAAGTGATTCTGACCCCGGGCCAGGGCCGGTTCTTCCTGATGGTGAGAAACTCGGCTGTCTCTCTGCCCTGGGTCTCCTCAGTCCTCCTCTACCGGCATTTTGAGGTAAACTCATTGGAAACATTCACTGAGTGTTCAATCAATCTTAAAGAATCAGCCACAGAGGTCTTTTTATGTAAAATTATGCCTTGTTATTTGAGAAGGACGTATTTCTGTACACATGCGTAACCACAAATGTTTAATACTAGGTTTATGATAAATTCTTCTTCCACCTTCATTTCTAAGATGGTAACAGGAAAAAGTTTTTGTTTTCTTTTTTTGTGGTGGCAAGTTATAAATTTACATTGGAAATGTATGAAAGTTTCTGATAGCTGTAGATTAACATTGATAACTTCACAGGAAATATTTTAAAAGCTCACCATTTGAATACTTTTGCATTAATAGTGAAGAGGCCTATTTAGTGAGACCTAAAGATGGATTATGAGTGTGGCTGTGGTGCCCATTGAAAAATGAAGAAAATGTAATGATTTAAACCAATTTGAAAAACACTAACTCACAATCTATATCTTACTTGCCTCCTGGTCAATATGATTTACAATGTATGATTAAAGAGGTGTTAAGTTTCTTTAAACATGTGCAAACAAAGCCTAAGATTCATGAAGGCTGAAGGTGTGAGTGACTTATTTAAAACCCCTTGTGTTCAAACAAGCTTACTGGCCTTCTTGTGATGGTATAAAACATACAGCTATAACCTCAATAGCTTAATGCTCCCTCTATACTTAGAGTATTGAGCAGGGCAGTCTCATTTAATGTAAAAGTTTCTTTTCTGGCAAACAGAGCTTTACTTCATGACTGGGATAACCCATTACCCAAATCCCAGCAATACAGTTTTCCATGACAGCCAGCCTTTCTGGTTTCTGATAGTGGCCTCTAAAGGGTGAAAAGTTTCTCTTTGGCTTAATGCTGTGAGTAGAAAACATCGCCGTGAGGACAAAGTGACCTTGCTTTCCTTACAGAGTTGGGCAAGTCACCCTTTAGATACAACAAAAAAATGTAGAATATTTTCAAAGAGATACTTCATTCTTCTGCAAGTCAGGTCAGAACTTAGTTTCCAAGTTTGAGAATTGGAACCAGTTGCTACCACTTACTGTTACAAATTTCAAGTGAGGAAACGAGAAATGTGAGAAAAGTGAAAATACATGTATCTGACAGCTCTTGACAGCGTTATCATAGAGGGTCAACTTGATTAATGTCTTTAGTGCAACGTGAAAATGAAAGCACACTATAAACCCTGAAAGCTCAGCCCCAAGAGTGTCTCACGTCCAGACAAATCTGGCTTTAATGGCAGTTTCTCCACAACATAAACTGGGGGGAGTTTAGTGGATATTAACCCTTTGGTTTAGATGGATATGTGATACAATACAGGCCCTATGGCTTATATAGATATGCAGTGTTGACCCTATTTCACATTTGAGATTTTATTAAATATGTTATCACTAAGAGTAAAACTGTGAATCTATAAATGTATTCTGTACACACACACACGCACACACACACACGCACACACACATATGTATATAGAAGATCTTTGAGCAGCCAAAATAGACATCACTGAAGCTCATGCTTGAGAGAATCTGATGTGTGTCCCTGGGAGTTTGGGGACACCAGGGAGAACTGTGAAGGTAGGTGGTCAGCCTGCCCCATGAGGAGACCACAACTTTAAGATACTGCTAGTGTATTATGGCAGGTCCTAAGTCCAGGGAGGGTGGTGGGAAAAGGTGATACTAATGCCCATGGGCCACATAGGTGACAGTAATGATACAGGGCCTTTGGAAGGGCACAGCATTCTTCCCTCACCCTAAAGGAAAAGTATTGATTTGCCTGCAACATGGGATTTTTGGCAATAGCTTGAAGAAGATGACTGATAGTGGCACTGTAAGAGGCCTTTTGACCTTTCTATTCCAGTCATCCTCCTGGGCTGCAACCTAGAGATGCCAGAGCCCAGAAGAGAGAGAGAGAAGCCAGTTGTGGTTGTCAAGGCTGAGAATCATGATGGACAAGGGAAAGCAAAAGAGACTTACAGAGCCTGTAGTCTTAAATTTTAAATGGAGTGAAATCAGCTGGGACTTTTGCACAAATAGTAATAGTTGAAAAATCATGGAATCTGACTGAGATCACATTATTGGACAAGGAAGCAAGATTGATTTTTTTGGAGCTGATTTGAACACAGTGGTTATAAATGAAAAAGTCACATTTCTATTTTACTAAGTGAGGAATTAATCTCATATCCAACACCTTTTCTTTCCCTTAGTGGTTATATTGAATGAATGAATGCATGAATGAATGAGTTTGAACCTTATCGCTAATTGCAGTGTTAAATGCATGTTTTTGTACATTTAAAACAAAATCAAAGCCTCAGTGAGCAGATGGTGGAAGCTTTTATTTTCCAAGAGACAAAGAGCCTGCTCATGCCCTTTAACTCACAGCAGTGGGAGACTGCAGTCTCCCCCATGGGTAAAGTCAGCCTGAGTAAATCACAAATTGTCAGGAAAGCCCATCCACGGCTTTCACATTTTAAATTTTATTTGAATTATCAAAAAATTCTGTTTTTCAGTGAACTATTTTCATATGTGAGAAAATTAATACTTTTGTGTATTAGTGTTTTTGCTTTTATTAAAATAAATTAAAAATCCAGTTTAAAATGAATAATCAACCTCATCGAAAGGGAAACCAGGGTAGCCAAAATAAAATTTTAAAATCTCAATACTTAGTATTAGCGTTGACAGAGTCTGAGTTCCACAAGGATTTAAATTTGATGATGTGGACTAAAATATGCCTACTGCCTTTATGCTACACCTTTTTTAAGTGTTATTCCAAGAAAAGCACAGAAACTATGTACGCTGTTTGTTGTTTCACGGCGTAGGATATTTGCTGTTATCAGAGTCTCATTGTTTGAAAGAGACTTTTTTCGAATATGAATATGAAATACCTCTTTTGGGGTCAGAGGCATGCATAAATATATATCATTTGCCTTTTAATGGGGCTTTCTGGTGACTCCACAGTTTTAAATTTTTCTATATACATCAAGTATTCCTTGCTGAACGTTCTTGCTATGTCCTCTACAAATATGGATGGAAATAATTATATGGAGGATGGCTTCATATGATGATGTCACTCTAGAGAAAACCTGTACCACAGGGAGCATTTCCAGCAAAGTGTGGCAGAAACTGCAGGGTAATCAAAGTGCAAATTCCAATTTATTTAAGCAATATTGTTCTTGCTCCTCCATTTCACAAAGCTGTCCTTTCTCATTAAATTTTTGAAAGGGAAGGAATGAATTTCACCAGCAGAAATCTGAATGCTAGTTGACCTTTTTGAAAACGGTGCGTGGAATGCCAGCATCAGCTGTCTTTTCACACATGTGGTGACAAAAGGAAGAAATTGAGGCTTATAAGGAGTAAGTCAAATATATGCAAGACTTGATGCCATCCAGCTAGGCTATTATTTGAAAGGAAGTCTGTGTATATTGAGGGGAGTGTATTTGTTGATGGCCCATGAAGGGCTTGAACAAGGTATATGTTGGAGGATTTCTGTGTGTTCTGGAGGGACATCCCAGGGCCTGGGTTTGTTTGATCAGGTGAATGAATACTCCATAGCAAGTGCCTTTTAGTCTCTGGCAACACGCAAACAGATGAATATAGACAACTGATAACATCTGTATATTGGTGACAATTTGACAGAGTTAAGTGGTTTTGCTTATTTAATAGTTTATTCTTTCATCAGATGATTACAAACCATCAATGATGTATCAGTTGACAGTGTACTAGGTGGAGGGATGACAAACATCAAATAAAATTTAGCTTCTGCCATTAGTAGGCTCATCATTAGAAGAGCTTTTCTTATTAGTAGGCAGAACACTGCAACCCAGTGTAATTCTGTGGTGGAAGGAGGCTCAAAGGGTGCTGTAGGAGTACCCCAAAGGGAATCTAACCCAGGTTGGTCAGAGAGGAAGCTTCCTAGAAACAGTAATGTCTGATGTCTGATTTGAGTCTTTAATGACCAATTCATCAGGAAGGGGTGAGGTGAAAGGGTTGCAGAGCAAAGGAACTACTGTTTTCAAAGCACCATATGTAAGAAAAAGCAAGGTTAATGGTAAAAAAAAAGCACTTCCCTTTTGTTAGAGAGAAGGTGTGAGAATGAGGAAAGCATCACACGGAGAAAAAAAAAGAAAGAGTTTTGTCTGTAGAGTCTTATCTTCTATGTTGTGTTTAAAATATAAGGATTTTATAGTAAAGGCTAAGGTAGCTACTGACACAATTGCTCTTAGTCTCATGCTCCTGGGGCCCTTGTTCTGGTACTCATGCCTAAGAAGGCCTTCATTTCACAGTCACAAAAGGAGAAAATGTTATAAAAGAATACAAGGCCACTTCTGTCTGTACTCAGGTTTTAGTGCTCATTGCTGGCCCAGTTCAACACATAATCTCAAACATCAGCTTTTGTGACTAACATTTAGTCACCAGGCAAACACTTCTCCACATTTCTGTCACTGTGTCTAGAGGGAATGAGGTCCGCGTGATGTGAAGGTCTATGGATATGCCACTGCCAGCCCTAGAAAATGGACAGGCAAAATAGAAAGAACTTAAGAGGGGAAAGGTGAAGAGAATTTTAAAATTTGAAAAATTTATATTAACTGATCACCCATTCTCAGATAACATGCCTACAGTGCACTCTTGCATAACTAAGAACAATCTCCAAACGGGACAAAAAGAGATCCATTTACTTGTTTATCTTCATGCCTAGTTTGTAGAAAAAAGGAGACAGGAATTGGGGTGATATTTCTAAACTTTGCATATAAAGGCCGAGAAATATTTTACACTGTTAAATATTTGTAATTATTCAAAATATTTTTTCTATGTATATATACCCCCCACATACACATGCAATATATGCATAAATATATATACATAAAATGACATAATTTTATGTTGCATGATAAAATTTAAATAGCTTTATTTATATCAAGAGATTTAATTCTTAAACATGATAAAAATTTAATCTTTATTTTATTTAATATTTTGATTTGTAATTTTTCTTTTGCCTTTTAAATTTATAGGCAATTTTGAATATTTTGAAAGAAAAGACTTTGAAAATATGAACAATAATTTTTTTTTTACATTTAACCTACATCTTCAATGAAAATATATTCCACTTTTGTATACTTTGAATATTTTTAATCCTTCATATCATTATCTCTAGAACATAAATTGTATAAAAATCCTCAGCATGACATAATTAGTAATTTTTCTAAAATGGATATTACAGAATATATAATAATCAGTGCATTTTTGTGACATTTCATTCTAACATCATCAGACTCTAAAAAGAATACTCAGAAATGTACAATAATAATACAATTTAGCTGTTTTTACTATGTTCCCAACCACATTCATGCAGCAACCATAGCTTTACATGTATGTGGAGACTTTGTTAGTATGGAGGCATATTTTTCACAGAAGGGAGAGATATTCTGTTTATCAGTTTGTTATACTGATTTATAGTTTGTAATACTGATTTATAGTTTGTATAGATTTAACTCTGTGTTGTGAGTATCCATTTGTACTCTTGCCGCAGGTCCTGCAATGTGTTAAGAGTAGGTTTGGTTACTGAATATCTTGAGCAAGGGTGCAGCGTGATTGATACTGCATTTGAGGACAATTACTCCAGTGGAGACAATGACATCAGTTGGAGGCTGATCTACCTCTTTGTGGGTTGTGTTTTCTATCTGTAGCTTGAGCTTCTGAATGAACCCCACTGACTTCTTCCTGTATCCTATCATCTAAGAAGTTCTGAGCCCTGCAACTATAGGTTTTCTGGTCAGCGAGTTCCTGGCCATAGGCCTATCCATTTTCAGACCAGGCATTTTAACAGCTCAACCACAGGCCTGGATAAATTGAAGGTCTTCAGCTCTTAACCTAAAAGGAAAATTGAGAATCCACAGGAGTCTGCCTTGAGTTTCAAACCCAGGGTTCATGCAATATCTAACACCAACCATTAACCACAGAGACTGTTCAGGCAAAATAACAATGTTTTGAGCCCTTGACAAACTCATTGGCAGGAAAGCCCACCAGATTTGAGCAGCAAAATAAAGAAGACTCTCATTTAGAGTATGTGAAACCTCCAACCTGACCACTACCCCGGGGGCCCTGCAAGGTTTCCCTCAGTCCTCTCAGGTTGCAGCTTTCCACTCTGATCCACCACAGGCTCCTGTGGAGTCAGCCATCTGATGTCTTCAAGTGAGAAATACAGAAGAGCTAGGTGGGTTTGAGATGCTATTGCAAATATTCTGCATAGATTCATTTTATGGGAAGAAGGGAATTAGGAGAACAGAAACCAGTTATTTTTTTTTTCCAAAGCACTTTTTATTCTGGTTTTGACCTGAAATTGAAGGGGAAGTCTCCTGCCTACTGTCAAGCTGAAATAAGTTGTAGAATGCAACCTAAGCAACAGCTAGGGATCCTAATTAAAGTTTTTCTTAGACTGACTCACGTAGAAAGCTTTCTTCTCTATTTTTATCTAAAGAAAAATTAGAGAAGTTAAATTTGATGGTGATGCCTTGATAACATCAACTTTCTAAAATGAGAAGTAAATTTTGTTTAGAAAACATGCTCTGTATAATCTTAGAATGCTTTCATGTTTTATCATGTTTGAGAGGAGAATATATCTTGATGTGAATATTGAAGGTTAATACGTACTAAATTATTAACCAGGAGATGAAATTGAGTAGTTCTGATAAGTTCAAATTTGTATGTAGAAATGTATAATTTATGTATACATGCATAAATTTACATATATGATAATATAGAGATGGAGTAGTAAAGTAGTATTTTAATAAACAACGTAATTTCTGTTTTCAGTTTGCATAGAATTTATGAATTTCTCATCACATCAGTAGTAATTCTGAGATGGATTTATGTAATTAAAACTAGATCGAAAATGATTTAAAAATCTATTACAGTGATTACTCTTATTAGCAGTTTTATTTTGCTCTAATACATTTTATTCTATTTTATGCACCACATCTCTCCATTTCCCCATAGGAGTGAGAAGTGGCAACATCATCAGCTCCAAAGGCAGCTTTATACATTAGCATCTTCAGCAAGAATGTCGGAGGCATGTAGATGAGGAAAATGTAATCACAATCACTCACTATGAATTTCTTAGGACAAAATTATACTTAAATGGCAACAAAAGGTGAACTTGGTTAAAATGATTGATGGACAGTTCTTCCTTGCTAAATTTCATTCAAGATAGCATACGTCATATCCAAATATGTTCTCATCAAACAGAGGATTGCTTTCTCGTCTTGGTCTGGAGTCTGCTGGTTAATCCAAGTGAAGCTAACCTTTTCCTTCCTCAGTGGACTCAACTGTAAAATGGGGAGAATAACAGTACTTATTAGGATGTCATCTGGGTGAAATGGTACTTATGTGTTGTAAGAATTAAATGTCATGGTATGACTGAAGCACTCAGCACAGAGCCTGGAAATAGTGAGTACTCATCATATATGTTAACCATTATGATAGTACCTGGCAACTGTATTTTACTTGAACAGCTATGTTTTTGTTTTTGCTGATCTACAATAATTGACCACACTGGTTATTTGTTTTGAACCATAATGAGGATGAAATGGAAAGATAAAGCCATTTGTCCCTACTATTATAATTGCAAAGCGTCATCTTTAGTGAACTTCAATTATAAACTCAGGGACAAGAATATTCTTCATGAGAGCAAAGCTAAAGAGAGCAGAGGCTGCAAAGAATTGTGACCAACTTAGACATTCCCTCTCAAGCCACAGGACAAAAGAAAATTGGTCTCAAGCAACAATTCTTTTGGCCACCTGGGTCATGTCTGGCCAGGATAGAAGAAAATGGTTTTTGTTTCACTAATGGAATTTTAAAAGCATTACTCCCAATCTTTCTGTGGGTAAGTTTAGACCCAGTAGAGAACTCAGCCTGATGTGCAACAAATCTGGAGTTGGCCAACGCATGTGTGGCTCTCCCAGATGCCTGAAGACATTAAAGATGTGTAGCCCTGACTGAGAGCCTAGCATAGTAACCACATGGAGGCACAAGCCACAGAATGGAAAACTCACAGCTTAGCACTTTGGAATATTTATTTTGCCTACTTTTAAATATTTAGTCTGGACTATTTAATATTTTATTGGTGTACACACTTGTCCAAATTTACAGCAGCTGACACTGCATGAAGCTTTGGAAACGCAGGTTCATGGCTAGCAGATTGTTTAGAAAGCTCACATGTGAAAAACCAGATCTTTCTGCAAATGTAGATAAAAAGTGGGTCAAGCCAAGTGTATGGAAAATGAGATAATGGGAGATTCGGAGAATATTCCCATGGGGGCCAGTTTCTCTGATGTCCAACTGAACTACATATTAATGAAGGATGAAAACCTCTCACAACTGATAAGCAGGCTGTCTCCTGGCAATTATCATAGCTTCTGTTGCAAATAGGTACATTATTTGGATTTTATCCATTCCTTGACTTGCTCTCTGTGAGGAAGCATAGTCTCAAATAATTGCAAGTCTATTAGCACATCAATTACCTAAAGACCTTGATTTTAGCAAGGAGTGGATTTTAATCAATCGCTGCAAATGTTATCGAGAGATTAGTTGTCCCAGAGAATAAAATTAACTACAATTAGACTGTAATAACTTGTGAGTGCCACTAGCATATATTTTCTAGTTCCTGTACAATTAATGCATTTTACTGCTTCCTGTATAAAAACATTTAGACTTTTTCATAATAACTAGAATTAATGTTGCCTTTTAATTTCCTTCCTTGTAAGGAACCAAAAGGACACAACTAAACTAATACATAAATAACTCACACTTTAATATACTGAGTTCTTACTAAATAAGACAATTTGAGATAATTAATAGAAACTAAAGAGTTTATTAAAGAGATCTTATTTCAATCCTGAAATTGAATCCAGTGTTTTTAAGCATTGGAGATTGGATAGAGGAAATGATAAATGAGGGTAAGAGAAAATACAAGATTCAGTGATGGTTGATTAAGGTAAAAGTGACAACATGGCAGATGTGGAGACATGTGAACATTCAGTCAGGCATCCAGAAACACCTGAGGAGGGAACTGTATTAGTGTGTTCTCCTGCTGCTAATAAAGACATACCCAAGACTGGGTAATTTTTAAAGGCAGGAGGTTTAATTGACTCACTGTTCCACATGGGTGGAAACATGTCACAATCATGGTGGAGGGTGAATGAGGAGCAAAGTCATGTCTTACATGGTGGCAGGCAAGGGAGCTTGTGCAGGGAAATTCAGATTTATAAAACCATCAGATCTCATAATACTTATTGACTATGACAAGAGCAGATGGGGGCAACTGCCCACCATGATTCAGTTGTCTCCACCTGGCCTCACCCTTGACATATGGTAATTATTACAATTTAAGGTGAGATTTGAGTGGGGACACAGCCAAACCATATCAGGAACTTATTAAAGTGTTGCACTTGCTGTATTCAAAGTGAATGAGAAATTATTATGGTGTCTATAATAATTTCCTTACAAATACTTTGACATATACTATGCAATATTAAGCATGTGCTACTTAGTTTGAGATTCAATTTTAGGGCCAGTTACTTTCTCTAACCAAGAATCCACACTTCAGTGGTGGTAGCTAGCATTATGTGAGGAAGGCTAATTCTAAAGGTGGCTACTAAAAGTCCTTAACTATCCATACCGTAAACAGCACCCGAGAATATGCTAATTAGTACAGTGAATGTCAGACACAGATTTGCTCAGTGTAATTGGTATCATGTTATTTAGCATGACTGGTAGAAGTACCCTGACTGATAGATGACATGAAAACTGTCCCAGAGATGTGACTTGGCTAAAATCTTTTGTTGATATTGCAGGCACTTGCATGAACAGCATGCAGGAATTTGGGGAGGCTCAAAGCCAGCTTTCTCAAGGATGGCCCTGATGCTTTATTCCTTAGAGGCTCTGCGACTGGTTCTCAATTACTGGGTATGATAAAAGTCACAGTTTCCCATCTCCAGAATGTTTTAACATCTATTTCGAGTGAAACTTTCATGTAGGGTGGTGGTTGCAGCATCTACCCAGGCAGAAGGTGAGATTTGGTATAATTATTTCAGGTTCGATGGTATACAAAAAGTTTAGTCAATATTTGTAGCAGGATTTAGCTGAAAACTTACTTTCATTATAACCTGGACACAGGGTTGTGGAGGAATAGCGAACTTCCGTTCACCTCAAACTATTCAGTGATTAGCTTTCTCCACCAAAAATAATTTGAGAGTTATTCTTGTCTAAATTGGCTTAAGACACTTTGCAGCAGGGCATAGGATTATTCCTGTTTGTGAGTTAGATAACAGTACTCCCTTTGAAGACTACAAAGTTCAGGCATATGTAGTTAACTTATGATCGTTCTAGTGTTGTAGGAGGACTCCAATACTTTGAGGCTAAAGCATCGATTCTTTACTTAAATATTGACCCTGGATGTGGAAAAATTACATTTTTCGTTTTTTGATTCAATAACAGAATTTAGTATTTATTTTTGAGAAACAACGTATTACAGGTACCTGTGATTTTTGTTACCAATGTGAATCACAGAAATTTTTCACATCTTATGGTTGTTATACATAGCTCTAAAGATTATTTAGAATCCTCACCACTTGAAAATTATTAGAGCAACTACTAAATATCTTTATTTAATATATCAGTAAAGAATTGCATTAATTACTACATCATTAACTTGTTTTCTTATATTTTGAAATTTAATTTCAGTATAATTGGTTTTCTTTTTCATTCTATGTATTTTATGAATTTAAAAACATTATTTGGGGAAGGGGATCAGTAGAAATCACCAAACTAAAAAGGGTTTGATGGCACAAAAAATAAGAACCTCTTACCCAGAAGGTTCCTTCAATGCCAGTCGCATTCCCAAAATTAATCCAAGTTGCCTGAACTATTTCCTTGTTTATGTGATGTCATAGAAGAAAATTATGTACATATATATGTGTGTAGGTTAGGTTGGGTTGAACTGTCATAAAATAAAAAATAAGGGCAGCTAGTATGGCTGCCCTTATTCAGAAAAGGAAGATAATGGAGTAAGTAAATTTGTTGTATGTTTTCTCAAAAATCTTTTTTCCATAACATCTCACTGCATCATCAATTAAAAGGGAAAAAAGTCTATTTTCCAGTTTGTTGGATAGAGAAAGAAAATTTCATGGGGAACCATTTATTATGTATCTTTACCAGACTTCTCTCCTGCCTCTACATATCCTCTTATGGGCAAAGAGGCTCATGAACTAAAATAGGTATTTGGGTTAAAGGATACACAGCTATAATATTGGACCATAGACTTTAAGGCCTTGGGCCAGCCACCTCAATGTTTTGGATTTAATTTTAGTGGAAAAAAAAAGTGTATGACAGCAGCTTGAATCAGTATCTTGACTCAGCTTCCTTATCTCCATATGTATGTGGCCCACATTAGAAAGTGGTTTTCTGATCCTTGACTACACTAATGTAGAGGTGTCTATGCATGGCAGGTCTTCCTGGAGAACCCTTGATCTGCCCATTTGTGAAACCTGGAGATAATGACTAATGAGTGCCAGTGAAATCGTGGATAGGACTTTCATAGGTCTTGTTTAACTCATTAGAGGTAAGTCTTATTAATATCTGTCACTGGAAACCTTGAGTGTGGAAAAGCAAAAGCTATGAACACTGACTTGTCAGGTTTGAGTCCTGACTATGCGTGCCCCTTACTAGTTAAATGATCTTATTCACGTTACTTCCTCTTCCAAAACTTCAGTTTTCACGTCTATGAAATGGCAGTCATCATCATCATCATCATCATCTTCATCATCTTTATCATCTCGTCTCCCTTTTGGGATGCTGTGAAGTTTAAATCACATACAAATGATGTCTAGCATAATGTAGGTACTTACGGAATGTGAATGACTCCACATCCATTCTCCTGGGGTCAGATAGCTTTTGAATGCTCAAAAGACTCTACTAGGGCAAATTTGCTGTCTCTGAAAAGCCTGTTTCAATAAATTTTCTTTTATTTTTCATGTTTCTTTTCTTAAAAGTGTGGAGAAGAACTACAACTTGTCTTTATTGCCATTTCAGGGAATAAAGACCAAGTAGCTTATTGTAAAGATTAATGGTCTGAGGGAAAATAGTAAGATTAAGCAGCAGAGACAGTGCCTGATTTTCCACATAAAAACATATTCTTTCACTTATTCAGTCATTCAATAATCATGTCTTCATTTCAGGTGGTGATATCAAAAACCCAGGGAAAACAGGGTAGAAAAAACAAAATGTTTTTTGGTAGGAGCTGTGGTCTTTTTCTTCAAGTAGCTTCCATTATAGTTGGAGAACAAACCATGATCAAATATGAGAGTTTTTGAAAAACTCAAGTATCTTGTTCTTTTATGTCTTTCTGCATCTCATGAATTGACATACTTTCCACCATTACTCTCTCAATCTAAGAGTTCTCTTTGTTCCTTTCTTTCTTTACATGTAATTTATTAGTAAATCTACTCTTCTTCACTCACAGAAAATAAACCGAACTCAATCACTTCTAGACCAAGACACATTCATCTCTTTCCTGGATGACCAAAATAGGCTCCTAGAGCATCTCCTTGCTTTCACGCTTCCACAATCAATTATCCACACAACAGCTAGAGCAATGTGTAAAAATGTATATACTGCTGGGCGTGGTGGCTCACGCCTGTAATCCCAGCACTTTGGGAGGCTGAGGCGGGTGGATCACGAGGTCAAGAGATCGAGACCATCCTGGTCAACATGGTGAAACCCCATCTCTACTAAAAATACAAAAAATTAGCTGGGCATGGTGGTGCGTGCCTGTAATCCCAGCTACTCAGGAGGCTGAGGCAGGAGAATTGCCTGAACCCAGTAGGCGCAGGTTGTGGTAAGCTGAGATCATGCCATTGCACTCCAGCCTGGGTAACAAGAGCGAAACTCCGTCTCAAAAAAAAAAAAAATGTACATACTATAGATCATGTCACTTACCTGCTTAAAACCATCTAATGATTTCCCTTCTCATTTGAACTAAAACTCCAGTGCATTAACATGGAATTCAGAGCCCAACAGGAGATACTCATGTATCTTCTCTTCTTCCCTCATCACCTTCCAGGGTCTTCATGTTACCCATTTTCTCTGCCTCTTATGACTCTTCCCCTTGCTATTCATAATTCACATTGATGGCTTCTTAAAAATGTCATTCAATTTTCAAAGACATAGTTTGTGGGCATTAGCTCACTTGGCATCATTTCAACTTTAGTTCTCTGTCACTATTAGATTTTTGACTGCTAGTTTACCCTGTCTACCAAGCATCATCTAAATCCTTACCCATTTTGGTCACATCCCCTTCTTGGTGATATCCTGTACGCCTAGAGTTTCATTGAGCATCCACATGCATGATCCCCCCACAATGGTGGGGACTATGCCTCCTCTTATTCACTGTTGTATCTCTAGATTTAACACCCGGTGTAGCATATAGGAGGAATTTAATGAATCTTTATTGAGTGGATGTTTGATGATTCCAAGATCCGTCAATCATTCATGACCTTCCCTTGGACTTCACAGCCATTAACTCCTACTGGGAAATATAGGGATTTAAAAATTGTGTTCAAAATGGAGTTTGCCATCTTCACCCAAACTATTACTTTTTTCTGTGCGCTGAACATCAGTGAATGTTACTATCATCTCCAGGATTGCCTGAGCCAGTAACACTGACTTCATGGTGGTCCTGAGCAAATCTCTCCTCAGCCTAAAACACTTTAATGGTCACCAGTTGCTACTGGGATACCATAGTTCAAACTCTCTAACAGGCTCTTCAAAGGACCTCATCAGCTAGAACTTCCTTCTCTAGTTTTGTAGCTGTCAACTGTGTTTGTATTCCTGCATTCTTCCACAATGTATGCTTTGATGCTTCCACAGAAATGCCTGCTCCTGTGTGTCATGCCTTCTACTCCCTCAGATTGTAACGCACTTCACCTCTCCTGCCCGCACCAGCGTCTGTCCATGCCCTGCCCTGACAGCAACCCCGCAAGCCTCTCCTTGATAACTTCCCATCCCTTCTCAAGATTCATTTCCCAGAGGAAATGAGCTGTCTCTCTTGGCTTCCCTGGCATTCTAACACATGGTTCTGATTTAGGATGCCTGGAGCAGCATCCTGAGAATATGTATTTTTAAAGAGCCCTCCAGGTGATATCCCTGCAGCACTATCATGAATCATCATTTAGAAAATACTAACACACTCTATTGTAGTTGTCCGTTTATTTGTCTGAATATTCCACTAAACTGTGAGCTGTCTGAGGCAGGGAACGTATCTATCTTGTTCACTTTCTAAGAAACACTTACTCTAGCAATAAAAGACACTCCATACATTTTTGTCAAATCATTGTGAAACTTTTGTGACTCCTCTTTGACTAGCCAGGGGCTCTGTCCTATAACTGTCGGGTTAGAAGGTAGGAGTTTCTGGGTAAATGAAATGTTACTAAGCCATTTTAGTAGGACCTGTCTCACAGCAACCTATCATCATATTATTCAGAGTCCTCGCACGGCATTGCAATCATTCCTAGAATTGTTCATGAGACATACGTGAGAGCTCAAATCCTGAATGCTAATTGTTTCTTTTTTTATACAGAAATGAAAAAAATTGCTGAAAGTCAAAGCCAATATTAGCTTCCTTGACATATCGTTATTCCTTATTCTTGACCAATATTTACTAAGTGCTTCTTTTGAGACTAACATTGTAGAATATGTGTTAAGAATAAATTGTTAAGTATAAATGTCATTACAAAAGTCCAGGTAAATGTCAAGGTAAATGTAAGTAATGTTGAGTTAGATGGAACTTTACGCGCGCGCGCGCGCGCACACACACACACACACACACACACACACACACACACACACACATTTTAAGCTGGGGTAATATTGTTGCCTGTGAGTGTTAAGTAATATTTTTCCAAGTGTTATGCTGAAAATAACTTGAATGTTACCAATTGAAATAGAAACGTAATGTTTTCCCCCTTAAGGACTATTTTTTTCTGTATAGCGCCTTGTGTTGTACTTACAAGTTTCTACTAATCATCACAGTGCAGCTTTTAAAATTTTTTTTGTCATTTCCCTTCTTTCTTTGTCTCCATACAAATAATAAAAGGTATCTTAAATTGTGTTTGAAAATCAGTCCTAATCTTTGTGTTTTTAAAATGACATAATTAAATATGATTACCTTAGGCTGTTTCTATGACTCAGAAAACCGCGTAAGATAAAAAGAGTTGCTCAGACAATTTATATGACTTTCTCCTTTGGTATTCAGGATGAAATCTGTGTTGGTAAGTCTGTCTTCAAATTACACAGGATAGTCAATTTCTTAAATAAAACATTTGTATCTGACTATTAATATAATACATAGTTACAGTAGCACATTTGGATAATTTACTAAAATATAAAAAGCAACCCATAATGCTATATGTGGCAGTAATCATGGTTAATATCTGATGTTTCCACTTCTTTTAAGGGAATGCAAAATAAGACTTCTCCTCAGCTGTTGTCCTCTATCAACTGGTGGGAGCTGCTTGAAATACTATTTTGAGAAAGGCAGGGGCCAGCTTCTTTTCCCAGATGGAAAGATACTAATGATTGATGAGGAAAGGTTAACATGGGCATGGGCAGTGGCAGGGGGCTGTAAATGTATGGGAACCATGCCATATATTTGCTATTTTTGTTGTTAATATAAGGCCATGTGAACAAGCATGAATAGAACTTATTTTTTAGTATGAATAAAGCTAATTCTTAAGATTATATAGTGAAGGTATTCAGAAAGCTTTCAAACCCTTCTGCTCAGCCTATAATGTCCTCTTAAATGTGGAGAGTTAAATACATGTATTGAATTTACAGCATTAACAAATGTGCATTTTAGTTGGTATTCCCTCGGTCATGGGCATGGCCCTTTCTATTAAGTGCATTCTCTCTTGAAAAATATATATTTCCCGCTATAGGCTACCAAGCATATGGGATTCACCTATTAATTATTACCTTTTAAAATGTACTTGCCATTGTTTGCTTAGTATTTTGCTCAGAAGAGAGCAAAAATGAAAAGTGGAGTAGAGGAAGTGAAAAAAGAAAGACGGGAAGAAAGGGGAAAGGAAGAAAAGGTGGAAGGAAATGAGATGGCAACCAAGGAAGAGAAAATAGAAGTAGAAAACTTAAAAAGGAGGACAGAACACACAGATTTAGAGAGAGTAATTGCAACAGCAAATCCCAAGCGAAAGGGAAAATGAATCCTTAAAAGGAAAGTGGAAAAGGCTAACTCCTCTCAGACAGTCTTCTCTGGGGATGCTGACTGGACACTCTGCCCTCCTGCAATCGATATGGTCATTTACAGTTAAGCTAAGGGAAAAGCTGATGGGTAACAGGGATCCCCACATTCACCGACTTCCGTGATCGAAGCTGTGGGAGTAGCACAGGAAGAAGTCTGCAGATGGATGAATGATGTCATGGAACTGAGGTAGAGATGGGAGCCCTGAGAGAGTGGAAGGGCTACAGGCTCAAGTACTTTTCCTGTTGTGGGTGGGGTCCTGATGAGCTGAGTTTAAATTAGCAGAACCAGAGGCAGGTCAGACACCAGACAGAGGAAGTGACCAGAAGAGCTATGGGAATCTGAGCTGCAGGAGATTTCTGGTGTCCCATAATCACAGAGCAAAGGAGTGAGATGCAGGTCAGTGACCTGCTTGCTAATGTTCCAGGGGAGAGCTGAGAATCCTTGAGCTGAACAAACTCTTTGTTAATGGCAAGAATAGGAACAGGTTGAGAAGCGTTGGTGCTAGATTTTTGCATGTCAGCTAAGATGCCAGAGGTGAAATTGTGTTCAAAACCTGTGGCTTTGTGGAGATACGACAAGTACTTTGCATTTTGCTTTGTAGAGGAAATGGTATTAATGCCCACCAATATGGAAGAACCAGTGGCTTCACTTTAAAAATATAGTGCTTTCTAGTTACAAAGAGCTGTAGATAGAAAGTCAGTCTTCTAGCCTATGGAGCATCCACCTCATAAAAGTAGAGTCTCAAACAACTGAGAAGGACTGAGCTAAAAATCTGATAGGTAAATTTAAGAGAGGTGGTTGTGATTGAGAAGGTTGACCCCAAAGCAAATACTGTGGGCAGCAATGATTAGAATCGTTGATGAATTTTCATAAATTCCTCTCTATTCTGACTTGCCTCTCGTCTCTTTGGATAGCAAATAATGAAAATTTAAAAAATGTGTATATTAACTTGTTTGAATGACAGCAGCATGGATGCAGTAGAAATAGCTCAGGGCGAGGTTAGCTTTTGAATATTGACTGTGATTCTTACCAAGTCTAATTCATATAGTTGTTATAATGATTAAAGAGTGCAGTATGTAATTCCCTGGTACACAGAGGACTTACAATAAATGTTAGTGCTCATCTTCTTCTATTTATTCTAAAAGTTTAACCTTAGTTTATTGGCTAATATGTGCCAGGGCAAATTTTCACCAGTTGATGGTTTTGAGAGTTAAATAAAACTGCTCTTTTACAATAAACACTAATTCTAATGAAAACCCTTAGATGACTTCATCCCCTTGACTTTTTACAGTAAAATAAAATAACATATACAATGGACATTTAGTTTCCATATAATATTTTTGAAATCAAATTCTGTAAGTAAAGGCTGAAATAGCAAGGCAGGAAGGAGATGGCACACTCAAGCAAGATGAAATTAACATAGGGACTTTTTATAAAGTTGTGGCAAGGTTAAGAGAGCTAGAGAGACCCAAAGTCAGAAGACAGGGCAGCCCGAGATGAGGTTTATGGCCCTTTATGAAGAAAAGCAGCCAGCCAGTGCCAGCCAGCAGTTGAGCAGGGAGAGAACTCAGGACATGCCTAACCTGGCCTCACTCTGTTCCTGCTAGATCCTCCCGTTAGTTGAACTCAATGAGAAGCCAGCTTGGTTCATCCAGAGTGAATCTGGAGGAGGAAGCAAATGTTGTCCATAGTTGTGTGTGTGTGTGTATTCACACTCACACAAAGTCGAAAGCAGTTCATTCCAGTAACTCCCACTTGAGTCTTCACCCCTGCCAGCATAAGGTTAAATACTATATAATGTGATTATTTGGGTTTGGAAGACAAATAACTGAGGTAGTTAACTATGTCAGGACAAGAGGTCAGAGCAGTGATTCATCATATAATTTTCAACTTCTTAGGCCCTGCTAGGATAGCTGGGAAATGATTTAACAAGCCCCAAATTCAGCCTCTGCTCTTTAGAAAGAAGGAAGGTTGACTCCAAACTGAGATCAGATGTGAGTGGGTTAAGATTCCATCTGCTTCTTGAGAAGGGCTGAAATAAATTCCCCAGTGAACAGGCCATCTATTATTTACCTTACTTAATCCAGTGTTCATGGCACTAGAAGTTATCACCATGGGGATTTGAGTTTGGCCTTCTGACTAATAACCTTCTTGGGAGGAATTGGTTTTGTTCTGAGGAGGACTGGATGTTCCACCAGATGAAAGCTTTCAGATGTTAATGACATTGGATTCATCCCTGACGGATTTTCTGGTGTTTGGTGTTTCACCTGAGGGTGAACTCAAGAGATAGCCAATTTAGAGATAATGTCCTACACATGGCTTCTGACATTTGTTCTACAAGAAAAGCTAAGCGACTTGTGATTTCATGTACAATGAAGATGGGAGGCTGGGTGTGGTGTCTCACTTCTGTAGTCTTGGAACTTCAGGAGGCTGAGGCAGGAGGATGGTTTGAGGCCAGGAGTTCCAGACCAGCCTGGGAAACATAGGAGATGCTGTGTCTATAAAAAGTAAAAATATTAGCCAAGCATCGGGGTGCATGCCTGTAGTCCCAGGTACTTGGGAGGCCGAGGTGGGAGGATTGCTTGAGCCTAGGAGTTTGAGGTTATAGTAAGCTATGATTGTGTCATTGCATTCCAGCCTAGGGGATAAAGCAAGACCTTGTCTCTTAAAAAAAAATGGTAAGTAGCAGTTTATATTTTCAGATGAATTAAGAGAAAATATGAAATCTAATTTGCAAGGTAAAAATTCAGTCAAGACTTTTCATTTGCAGGAATCTGGATTAACAAAGAAAACTAATCTTTGAGTTTGGGGAGCACTAGAGATGATAATAATTAAACCTAGAAGACTTACCCAAGAATCCTTTTTCTCCTAAGCTAGAAATATGTGGAGCTATGGAGGCAGCAAACCATACATGTCATACAAATTCTGGCAATCTAAGGAACTTTCTGTATCATATTGTCCTCACCCAAATCTCATCTTGAATTGTAGCTCCAGTAATCCCCATGTGTCCTGGGAAGTACCCAGTGGGAGATAATTGAATCCTGGGGGTGAGTTTTTGCCATGCTCTTCCTGTAATAGTGAATAACTCTCATGAGATCTGATGTTTCTTGAAAGGGCATTGCTTCTGCACATATTCTCTTGCTGCTGCCATGTAAGTCATTCCTTTTCTCTTCCTTTGCCTTCCGCCATGATTATGAGGCCTCCCTAGCCATGTGGAAGTACGAGTCCCTTAAACTCTTTTTCTTTATAAATTACCCAGTCTCAGATATTTCTTCATAGCAATATGAGAACAGACTTATACGGTAAGTCACACTATTTCTAGTAATTAAATTTCTCTTCAGATCACCTTGACATGAGCCCATCCTTTATTTCAGATACTTTATAGATTTTTATGAACACAATGATGATGCTATCAACCATAAAATTCCAAGAAATTAATTGCCTGGTAAAAGTAAGAATGGGCACCCAACCGGGTGTTACTATAAAACATTCTAGAGAATGTTGTATCCATTGGGAAGTTCATATGTTGATACTTAAAAAGTATTTCACTTCCAAATTTTCTCAAATAGAAGTATGCTTCTACGCAATGTACCAGAGTAGACTTTTAAAAACATAGGCATTACCTTTATGTTTTGTTCAATGCCCTGCACGTTTTCCCATTTCAATTAAAATAAAACCCAAGGCACTCATGGTGATTTAGAAGTCCCAGCACGGTCCGGTTCCCACCTCCTTTGCTGCCATGTTTCCTCTCACTGTATTCTGGCCGTCCTAAGCTCCTTATCGTTACTTCACCGTGCCAACCGTGTTCTCGCCTCAAGGTCTTTACGACTTCTGTCTGCTCTGTCTGGATGGCTCTCGTCTCAGTCTCATTCTTCATTTGACTCCTTTCATGTCATTATCCAGGTGCATGTGCAAGTGTTTCCTCTGCAGACAGTATCCCCGAAGTCCTTATGGAAACTAGTGTCCCATTCCAGTTAGCCTTGATCCCTGATCTTGATTTGCATTTTCCTCAGAGCGTACAAGGTATTATTAACTAATTTATTTATTTAATATGTTCTTATTGTTTGTCTTTCCTATAGATTGTAATCACCTTGAGGGCAAATGCTTGTTTGGTAATGGACTTGTGATTCGTAGTACAACAGCCAGAAAAAAAAATCACACACACACACACACACACACACACACACACACACACACACACACACACAAATGGTTTCTAAATACATAACTTGAAAGAATGAGTGATTATACCTCTGCGTGGAAGCCCTGCATCCTGTGTCCTTTTCTGATTTTACCTATAACCTCAAAACAAACATGACTTCCATTAAGTTTTCATATTTTTAAACTTTAGTTTACCACTTATAAAATAATGTCAATTCTTGACTTTCTCTGAGAGTCACACTTTCCATAAGTATCTTGAAATTCTTACATACAAACTGCTTTATACGTCAAAATTATGTCTGACGCCATCTGAGAGCTGCAAGACGAGCTTGATAAATGTTTATGTTTTTGAGTAGGAAACCAACCAGTGTTGTTAGATACAACTGGATGCCCCTTCACTTAATAAACGTGCCCTTCAAACCTAGCATGATAAAGTCTGTGCATTGTTAAGTAGAAGGACATTTCTTAGTCAATATTTATTTTTCTTGTGTTTGTATAATATTGCTCTCTATGTGAGTTTGTTTTCATTGAGTAAATGTGTCGATCATATTGACACAGGTATGACCTGTGAAACAATTGTATTTGCTAATTTAAATTGATGAACTGCCACCCTCTTTTCCTATCTGACTGTCTTGGCTTGGATAACATGAATTAGTCCTTGAGAGAGGAATCATTGTTTTTGATGTGGACGGAATTGATTGGTTTTGACCATGGCATGTTAGTGCTACCTTACGAGGGATCAGAGTAGGCCACCAGTCTGCTTTTACAAGGTGAAAGCCATATCTAACTGTCACTCAGATCAAAAGCTTCCCTCCTACCCTTAGTCATTTGCCTCCAAAAGCCATGACAGATTTTTATTTTTATTTATTTACTAACTTTTTTTAGAGACAGGTCATCTCTGTGTAGCACAGGCTAGAGTACAGTGGCATAATCAAAGCTCACTGTAACCTCAAACTCCTGGGTTCAAGTGATCCTCCTGACTCAATTGCCTGAATAGCTAGGGCTATAGGCACACATTACCATGCCTGGCTAATTTTTTTTTCTATCTTTTGTAGAGATGAGGTATCACTGTGTTGCCTGTGCTGGTCTTGAACTCTTGGGTTCAAGTGATCTTTCCACCTTGGCCTCCCAAAATGCTGGCATTACAAGCGTGAACCAGCATTCCAGGCTAATGCTGGAATAATTTTTTTTTTTTTTTTTGCTCTTTTGCTTCATATGAGTGAATAATATACTGTGTACCTATTGGAGTGATTGCTTGCTCAATATGTTTATCCATCTTTGCATGTAGAGGTATTTCTTCTTTTTTTCCTTGATATACAGTATTTTATTGTCCATTATCAAAATTTCTCTTTACTCGTTCTATTGTAGATAGGCATTGTTTTTATTTCCAGTTTGAGGTTTTTATAAAGAATCTGCCATGAACATTTTGTTTATCTCTGTTTGAGTTCATATATATACCTTCCTGTTGGATATATGCCCACAGCTGGAATTGCTGGGTGTGTATGTGTATTCAGATTTATTAGATACTGCCAAGCACTTACCAAAAGTAATTGTATCAAGGTCCCACTGTCGGTGTGTTAGAGTCTAATTTTCTCTGTATCCTTTCAATTTAGCCATTCTGGTGGATGTTCAGTAGTATCATATCTGATTTTAATTTGTTCTACTTTAATGACACATAATGTTAAACATCTTATGGTATACTTATTAACCATTTTGAGATTTGAAATTATATTTGTTCTCCATTTCTCAAAATTCTTCGAAGCCATCTGCTTGGAAAACTGTCATAATAGCCTTCCAGAGCTACAGTAACTTGAAGGTACATGACAACACCTGGACATGATCAAAGCACAGCTCGATCCCTAGGGTGAGTAACAGTCTGTAATAGACAGTCAGACTGCAATCACTCAAGTTATGTCAAAAACTCACTTCAGAGATTTATATTGACCAAAGCAAAGAGAGATCTTGATCCTAGGACTGTAAGAATTAAAGTAGAAAATATAACCCTGAAGGATGATTCTGGCACTGAGTTCTGGTAGGAAAGTTTCCCATGAAAGATGTGACTTGGCTCACAGAATATGCACCAGGGATGATTTTCAAAATATTTTATGACCAGTACAGCATAAGCACTGAGCAGTCATATGAATCCCAACCACAATAGACTTACAGCTCAATGGATGCATGCCAAGGCACTTCTATCCTGGGTACCAGAACAATACAGACCAACAGGAGACAGCAGGTATTTAAGAAGAAAGGGTTGCATGCACACACACGCGTGCGCATGCACACACACACACACACACACAAATATGTATCATAAATAAGCACTTTTCTTCATAGTTTTGCTTAGAACTGGACCTTAAGTTCACTGTTGAAAAATTGGTTAGCTAGTTAACCAATATCACTGATCCCCTGTGTAAAAATACACAGATCAACATGTCTTCCTATAAGCAAATGTGCTTGTGTCTTTAAATTAGAAATAATATATTCCTCATTTGTTCTTATTTGTTTCAGATAATATAGGTTCCCATTTGAAAATCAATAAAACCTATTGACAACAGAAAGTATTTTGGTGGGACAATTAAATGTGTGTTCACTAAAAGTTTCAGATGCATTTTACATTCAGTGAGATAAGAAATGTGAGACATGTAACATACAAATATTTTCATTATATGAATATTTAGATAGATAAAGCACCATTTAAATGTTGCTCTGAATTCAGAACAGAAGCTACAATTATCCTTACTAAAATTTTAAAAATCTTCTAATATTTGTAATGTCTTATAAACTTTAGTTTTCTTCATCAGTAGTGTGATTTGATAAGTGAAAGCTTATATAAAATATTTTCATAAGATACATTTATGTACAGAAACTTCATTGAAAAGTAATCTATATTCAGAATATAAGCTATACTCATATTTATAAGCTCTACCAAAATTTTTAAAAATCTCATAATTGTGTAGTGACAAATCTTATGAGCTTTCGATTGCCTACTGCATTTGATTTTATTTTTAGTGCTTTCAGTTATCTTCCTGATACTCAGATATTTTACAGTGAATTAGTTGTGATGTGGAAGAGTTTTATCTTCCTTGTGGGGGGTATGAATCATTATTCATCTTATGCACAGTATTTTTCCATAGTCATTTGACTAATAATGAACTATTTAAGCATTTCTGAATATAGAGAGTAGGCACCAGTTTGATGGTCATTTATTTGGAGTCAGAAAAATGATCTTATAATGTTTGTGATTATGTTAATTACTTCAAAGGGATGGATTTAACATCTGAGTGGAGAAACTGAAACATGAGAAACTAATAATGTTGCTAAAACATGTAAACAGCATCTATAAATAATTTAGCTTTATGTTTATGTAGCATTAGAAAAATAAGTTAATTGAAATTACATAGAATATTTTAAAGTTTGATTTACTTTTATATTATCTGTCTTTATCTTCATTATTTATAAGATTCTCCTTGCTTGAATTTTGATATCAGTATCTTATGTGTAATTTTATTGCTCTCCACTTCAAAACTTAAATAAATCGTTGCCCTTAATATTACCTTTATGAGCTAGACATTTCAGTCCCTTTGAGAAAACGTGAGCATCTCTAGGCCAGCTTGCTTTTATAATAGTTTTGGGAAGCCCAAAGGCTGCATATAAATAAGCATATTTGAAAGCCTGTGGAAGAGTGGTACATAATGTGTAGGTAATGACTGAATTCTCAATTCAGCCTGGCTAATAAACTAGAAAACGAACATAGCTAATTTAAACAAGATCTGGTGGAGGGAAAAAATTTACTTACTGCTGCTCTTCGTAAAATGGGTTATGCATGTTATTTAATTATTACTACCATTGCTCTGAATTAATTAAGCAACCGCAGCCTTGCTACACATTCTGAAATATAGACAGAGGTGCTGTGCAGGGCCAGCGGTTGACAATCTACTGAAACTGCCGGGAAAATAAACATGGGCCATTTGGCCTCAGTGAGAACAAGACAATTGGCTTGGAAAGATAAAAGAGACTTAGAAACACTCTCCATGGGCAGTAATGGGTAACAGTATTTGCTTATTTTTCTCAGTATATACATTGGAATGGGTAAGTATTTAAAGTTACCTTAATAATTTCTAACAAACTTGCATTTAGTTATTTTGTTTTCTTTTTAACTATAGCAATATTTTGCAATACAACATAAAACAATGATGTAGGAAGATGAAAATTCATTTATTGTTAATGGGGGGAAAAGAACATTGGTGAATAACATTCTCTTATCAATGATTCTTAATGCAAATTTGTATTAAAATTACATACTTATTGTCTTAGAAAACTGTCCTGACTCAATGTAGAATCCACCCAATATTATGGTTCTGGATTTTAAACAAATGCCACACAAGTGGCACTTACTCATTTAATAAATATCAATTGACTATATTAAGTAGCTTGACTTAGCCATTCTATAATATATACTTATTTCAAAACATCATGTTGTACATCATAAATATATACAATTTTTCTTGTCAGTTTAAAAGAATTAATTTGAGTGCCAAATGGCAGAAACTGCTAGTTGTTCACTAATTTCTTTTTTTCCTGACTTAAAAAGCAAATTTCTCTGTTTCAGTTGAAAGCATATCTGCTCACAGAAGAACTCTATTACTTAGTCTCCCTTACAGCATGAAGTGCTGTGTGACCAGATTCTAGCCGTGGGCAGAAGTGATAGGGTGTGTCCTCAAAGCTTGGAATCCTTCCCTTCCTCTTTCCACTGTGTGGGAAGTCCTCCAGTACTATACCACTCCCCTCCAGCCAGTGTCAGAGAGAAATAAATGTCAATCTTATTAAAAGCCCTTGTGCTTTGGGGTCTTTTAGTTATGTCAGCTTAGCATTTTCATTAAATAATACAGCCTCTCTTGACAGGTATAACACTAAAAGTGAAATTGCATTTTTAAAAACTTTTATTGCCTTCATTCTCTGAGAGAAAATTACTAACACACATAAATTCCTAGTACGTGCACATATATACTATTGGTAAATTATTTTTAGAATGACACTTAAGCCAACCATCCTAATGTTGCAAAAGCAATGTTCCTCCAAACTATCGATGCTCAGATTTCATGCTCTCCCTCCTACTCCTTTTCTGATGGAATCCTCTTTCAACTAAGCTTACAATCATAGTGCCTCACTCATGAAAAAAGCCATCACCAAAAGTTTGTACCAACTCTAAGGCTTTTATAAGTTCATATGTGATTATGATAATGTTTGAAAATATCTCTCTAATGGACTAGATAAGGCCACTAAAGTACAGTAAGACTTAGGTTATATCAAAATATTGACAGTATTTTTCTACATAATGATGGTGATATTTTTTCTTCTCGGGACATAATCTAGCAACGTAATCTCAGGATAGATTCCAGAAATCTAAATTGTTTTTCTCCAAAACTGTCTTATCCTCTCAACATCCCCTTTACCAATCAGTATCAAATGATAAAGGACGTGACCTGAATTTCTTTTAGGGATATGTTGTATTTATAATCATGTTTACTACATTATCCCTACAGCGAGAAATTGGAACTTGGTTAATTTCTAAAGATGTAGTTGTTAGACGGATATCAAATATATTAACTCAAAAGAAAAGACAGAATTGGGAAGAAAAAAAATGCTTTCTTTTGAAGAGTCTATTTAATAATCTTAGACATTTAGAGTTGTAAAGGATGTTTTGTAATGACAAATTTATTCATTTTTTTTTTTTTTTGAGATGGAGTCTCACTCTTGTTGCCCAAGCTGGAGTGCAGTGGTGAGAGCTCAGCTCACTGCAACCTCTGCCTCCTGGGCTCAAGCCATTCTCCTGCCTTAGCCTCCCAAGTACCTGTGACTACAGCCACGTACCACCATGCCCAGCTAATTTTTGTATTTTTAGTAGAGATGGGGTTTCACATGTTGGCCAGGATGGTCTCCATCTCTTGACCTCGTGATCCACCCTCCCCAGCCTCCCAAAGTGCTGAAATTACAGTCACGAGCCACTGCGCCTGGCCAATTTATTCTTTTTTTAATATTCCCCCAAGAATAGCAAAAGCAATTAGGTAAGAAGGCCATAATCAGTGTCTTCCAGTTATAGAACAGATTTCTTCAAGGAGATTAGGGAAAATTCTCTTCTACACTTTTATGTTAGTCTGTAAAAATTTGCCGTTTTCCCTTGGACCACTCACACAAGAGAAAAATAAAAACCTAAAACTTCAGCATGTCTGCCCTTTATCTTGTTCAGAGCATAAGTCTCTAAAAGCTGACTTGAGACTTTGGCACACA
>NW_016107480.1:1044064-1054221 GCF_001604975.1 Cebus imitator | reverse complement strand
TTTTTTTGAGATGGAGTCTCACTCACTCTGCCACCCAGGCTAGAGTGCAATGGCACGATCTTGGCTCACTACAACCTTTGCCTCCCGGGTTCAAGTGATTCTCCTACCTTAGCCTCCTAAGTAGCTAAGATTACAGGCACCTACTACCACACCTGGCTAACTTTGAATTTTTAGTAGAGACAGGTTTCACCATCTCTGGTGAGGCTGATCTTGAAATCCTGACCTCAGGTGATCCAGCCTTGGCCTCCCAAAGTTCTGGGACTACAGGCATAAACCACCACACCCAGCCACTATGCCATTTTTTATAAGGCACTTGAGCATCCACAGGTTTCACTATCTGTGGAGAGTCTTGGAACTAATCTCCCAGGGATACTGAGGGTGAACTGTGCCCCTTCTGAGTGCTTTTCCTCATGCCTTCCTGTATCATGGTCAGATGGCCACATGCGCTCAACACAGGGAACAAACACAGGGATATCTGCCACGTCATGTCCAATCCAAACATCTCAAGAATATTGCTGGGGAGACAAAATAAAAAACACCTGGCCCTTTTGCTTCTCTTTCCTTTTGTTAAAATCTAACAACTGCTTGCTGTCTTGTGGGACAAGGTAATTGAGGGATGAATTTTTACAATCTCTAGGAAAGGAAGACCAGTCAGACGAGAGAGGAGTATCCACACTGGAGCTAGTCCATAACGCCACAGCACTCTGAAGCAGGGAGAAGACTGAGGAGACCTCTGCACACCTGGACTGCAGTAACAGCTACCAGTTTTCTCACCTA
Source organism: Cebus imitator (assembly GCF_001604975.1). Lineage (NCBI taxonomy): Eukaryota > Metazoa > Chordata > Mammalia > Primates > Cebidae > Cebus > Cebus imitator. The sequence goes on along the minus strand of NW_016107480.1, from coordinate 1,053,444 downwards.
CACCCACCCTTCACCATCTTTATTAGACTCACAATGGTTTCTCCTCTCCTGTCAGTCCTTAGCATAGTGTCCATTAAAGGAAAGAATTAATGACATAGAGTCTAGACCTGTGTTAGTAGATAATCGATTGATAATATCAAATAATGTAGCCCCTCTTAGCCTGTTTAAACTGAGAGAGTTAACTAGGTGAGCAGATTCAGCTCCAAAGTTCACTGACTTGGAATATGGAATTTAATTTATATGGAAAATAAAGACCAGGTAGGTTACATACCTGGGATCCACACTGCTCATGACCAACAGACATAGGATTTGATGTTTGATTGCTTAGCATTGAGATCAGCTTTCACCTCTCTCTACCTGTGATTTACATTGTACAAAATTTTGAATTCAGGGTGGCTCTCTTCTCATTACGTGATATGTTTTGCTTCAATCAATAAATGTTTAGGAATAAAACATTTACCATAAATCAGTCTAACACAAATTTTGACAAAAAAGTAATTAGAAAATATCAAATATATCTCAAAGCAACAAATAACCTTTTGATTTTCTAGTACTTTTATTTACTATTGCTATTTCTCCTGTAGGTAAGTGATTCCCATGCAGTGATTGCCAATGGGTTTTCTTTGTAAGTCCCCTGAAAGAATCTGGAAGAAATCATGACGATCAGGAGACAATTCATGGTCACTCAGGAATTTCTGAGAACGATGGCAAGTATGATAGCAGCACAGAGATAAGCTTTAAGCAATTTCTAAATATCATACATTTCAGTTTATTTATCATCACAATCGGTTTTGTTTTGTTTTTGAGATAGAGCCTCACTCTGTCACCCAAGTTGGAGTGCAGCAGTGTGATCTTGGTCACTGAAACCTTTGCCTCCTGGGTTCAAGTGATTGTCGTGCCTCAGCCTCCTGAGTAGCTGGGATTGCAGGTTTGTGCTAGCTCACCTGGCCAATTTCTGTAATTTTAGTAGAGACAGGGTTTCTCCATGTTGGCCAGGCTGGTCTCCAACTCCTTGCCTCAAGTGATCCACCTTCTTCATGTTGGGATTACAGGCATAAGACACTGCACCTGGCCCAACACAATAGGTATTTATAAAGTCAATTTTGTTATGGTGTTGAGAAAGGTAACTTTTTAAAATAATGGGAAAATATTTGCACACAGAGATAAAGGATATGTAGGATGATCTTGGAAATTTTGCTTATCTGCCTCAAACAGTACAGATTGACCAGGTGAATAGGGAAAGCATCCAGTCTCCAAAAATGTACTACAGGAGAGAAGAAGAAAAATTCATTGACTAGTAGATGTTCTATATTTCAAGCCTATTACATAAAAATTAAGTACTTAAAAATTCAGTTATACTTCAAATTAAATTAGACTAGGTCCTAATCTAGAAACATTTAAAATATATATACAAGTCTTTGAGAATATTTGGATATACCTGGATATATTTTTCTTGTGGCAAAATGTGTGTCAGGAAAAATAATAATCCTTCATTTTCAAACTTGAAATATACTAATGCATAAATGTATTGCTTATAATGTATCAGTCTGCAGGGTATTATTTTTCTCATAATAGGAAATGGCAGATGTAGGTAACTATATTCTTCTGGTGGAAAATGGCATAGAACAATCTTGTGCAGTTACAATCTGTGGACTATACTGGCCCTAGTGCAGGAAGCATAACAATTTGCATATTTTAATTTGGAGGTTAGGGACCCTTGTCAAAGTAACAGCTTGGACCAGATCAGCAAGGAGAAATTGAGAAGAGAAATAATTGAAAAGGCAGTTCCCAACAAAATGAAATTTGTCTCATTGTCACTTAAGGTTGTCTTCTGTCTTTTTGAGAGAGCAAGGTCAGCTTAAGAATGAAGGGAGAGTAGAGAATGGTAGATCACTAAGGACCAAATGATAATTTTTTTAAATAATGGTGGCAATTGCAATATATATTTATGAAGGGAAGAGGAAAAGAATGCACATCACTTTCCTGTTGAGAGTCAGCAGGTGTCCTTTGAGTCGAAATATTGCAAATGTGTACATGGAAGCTCTAAAGTTTGTCCTCAAAGACAAGCAGGTTACAAAGGAGATGAAGTACTTAATGAAATAATTTAGTGTGACATATTGATATTGAAGGCTGGAAGGCAGAAAAGGATTTGCAACAAAATTAAGGTATGTCTCTCTTGAAACATTTTTTCATTCCTTTCTCCGAGGGCTGATATGAGATGTGCATAAGAAAACAAGCCCATTTTATTTCTCTCTCCAAGTTTATGCCAAAGCATAGATGCCAATGTGAAGCTCAACATCTGTACCACATGAAAATCTCATTGGAACAGAGTCCAGAGAAAAGTCAAGTTTTGAAATGTTTCTTTGGTTATGTACTGGAGTGGTTTTAATGTCTCCGGTGTCATGTGTTTTCAGTTAGAATGTACATTAGTAAAAAAAACTAGAGCACTAGCAGTGAAGGGAATTAGGCCTGGGAAATGTTAGTTTTAGACAGAGGGAGTGGAGGTGGCTAGTGTTATCAGGGCATAAAAACAGCAGCCAAACTTCTGAGTGAGGATAAACAAGGTCACAAGTTTCTGAATAAAAGTCATTGCTTGAGAAAATGAAGAAACGTATTTCATGTTCATGATACAGTGTCATCATTTACATAAAAAGAAAAGAAAAACACCCACAAAAAAACCTATATTCTGTGATTGGCAAGCTGTTTTCTGCCCTCACACACCTCCAGGACACCCATTCCTCAGTAATGACTACTAAATGTGTCAGTGACACTCAGATGGCAGTAAGTAGAGTATCAACATTTGCAGAAAGGCAGGTAGGAAGGATGAAATGTGCAAGAATTCCCCTTTCCCTACTTTGTATAGAATCAAGAGTACACCATAAATCAGCAGGTGAATAATCAAAATATTAGGCTTAGATACTAGCTCTCTAGCTGTGCAACCTTGGACAAATCAATTTGTATTAATAACTCCAATTTTCAGTTTATTTATCTTGAAACAATATATTGCTCTGCACAGTTTTTGTGAAACTACATACATGAATGTGCTATTTTAAACCATAAAATGTGTTGCAGATTTAAGTTTTTCTTAATAATTGGCAATGATGACTGTTCCTACATGGTCTCTAGATCCTTGCAAACGCAGTTGTTTAGTCGTTTTCCCTAGAGCTGAGCCTCAAATACCTATGTGCTTTCTCCCTGGTCTCAATCACATAATCAATTATGACCTGCTTCTATACATTTACCTACCCAGGGCATCCCTCCAGGAGAATGGACTTGTCTTCACAGATACATTTTTAATATGAAGAACAACTATTGCTCCAAAAACAGTCTCCAAATTTCTGTCACCTAGTCACTCCTAAATTTGCTGTGATTTTTCCCTTTTGAAAAAATAGTAAGAAAACATGTCAAAGAACATATCTAATCATGAAGTAATGTGAAACTCATATAGCTCCTGGTAAGAAGCTGCAAAGTGGCAGTTCTGAAGAGAAAGTTTATGGAATATGCTTGGCAATCTTGAGAATTTTTATTAAAAAAAAAAAAAAAAGACCACACAACACTTGCTATGAAAAGATACTACATTTTCTCCAGAGAAGTCACACTCCCTCCTTTGTTCTGGAGGTTCTCCAAAGACTTCAAAGCCATTTTGCAGGTTATGTTACCTAACATTATTAAAACTCACAAAATATCCATGAAGTAATAAAATGGAAACTATTTGTATGCCAATCAAACAGATAAAGAAAGAGTGGTCCTAAGAAAATATGACCTGTCTGAAGACTCCTAACAAAAAACTGATGGGTCCAGAAATAGAATCTAGGCAGCTGACTCTAGACATTCCAAAACACTTCCTCTCTTCAGAATTATTATTGTTAATTCCCTCTACACATAAACAACCTCCCGCTCCCAGAGGATGGATGAGATCATGCTAACAAGTCATCCATTCTTTCCATAAGAAATACAGCGGTCATAGCCAATGAGCTAATTCATAGAATGCCCATGTGCCATAGTGAACACACACACACACACACACACACACACACACACACACACACACAACCACTCCGAGATGCATGTTGTTTTTGTTTTCTTCAGCTAAGCTGTAGCTGAGATTTTAATTTCAAGCTTTAGCCCATGATTTTTGCTTAAATTTCACACTCTGTGCTTTTCTATTTCTACTTGTTCTTTCCTCCCTGTATCAAATAATAAAGCACTAGACCATGGTAAAATGGATTTTTGACAGATTTTATAATTTAGCTATTGTCACTTCCACAAAGGCCATTCATTAAACTAACATGTATTATGGACATGAAATAGAATTTGCAAAGTTGAAAGTCATTCAACCCTGACCTTAAAAAATAATTTCATAATTTAAAGTTCCCATATCAGAATTAAACTTGATTTAAAGGTGTTGAAAAGTGAATATATTTGGGAAAGAAATCCTTGCAAATAGCATCTCAATATAATGTAGGTAATTTTTGTACAATTTATATATACTTTCTCCTGCCAAGATACGACTAGGAAGAAACAATGGCAATGACAGTAGTAGGAAACAGGAATTGGCTCCCCAAAGACCAGCTGCAGTTATAGGCAAAAGAAACTTTGTCTATGTGTGCAGTTTAAAAAGGACCGGTAGCCTACTCTGGGTTTTAGGTCAGACTGGAGCATATGGGGGTTCAGGAGGAAAGCCATTACCAGCTTCATCTTCTTGGGGATATTCTGGCTACATTGTTGTTGATCAGCAGTGTCTGACTCAGCCTCTGCAATTTTTCCATTACAATGCTCATGAAAATAGGGAAGGAGATGCAGTTTCAACAGTGGAAACTAGAAATGTGGGTCAAAAATGTGTCATGCAAAAGCTGAAGAGTCAACTAAGGAAAACTTAGCCTGGAGGCAGAATGGGAAAGGCACAGGGGTTAATGAGGTAGGGGATTTCCATCTACACAGACTCATGGAGGCACAAACCCACCTTTCTTTTTTTGTAAAAGCTCCACTCTATTTAATCCAAATACACTGTTCCACTCTTTGGCCCTGCCTCCATCGCTAATGCATCCCTCAGCCCCAATATTCCTCAAGAATGAAATGCTAATGAGGTCAAAATGGATGTGGGTAATATTTTAGATTTCCTTCACTCTTTGGGATTTTTCTGCAATGCAAGAAATACAGATAACTTCAGACTAGACAAGAGTAAGACTCTTTCCTCATGACTAGACAAGATAATCTAGTCATAACACCATGAGATTTTTTTCTCAGACCAAAAGATACTAAATTAAAGAAAACAGGGTACCAGAAAGTTGACCGGTGTGAACAGTGATACTTCCTATATCTTAAGATTTGAAAGTATGATTCTAACTAGATTCAGATAAAACTGAGTAATACTATAACAGGATAATCCACTTATTTGAAGGATGAGGCAACCTCTTCTCAAAACAAGTAAGTATTGTATGAAGTGACTGTGTAACACAAAACAGACACTGGCACTAGAGAAAACGTGGAAGGATAGTTTTTGAAAACATTCATAATTTCAAAAGCTTATAAATTATATTTATTTTTTGCTGTAAAAAATGTAAGGAAACAAGGTTTCTACACAATGAGCCAAAATTGATAAATTTATTAAAATTACAAACTTACATTTGAATTGGAAGGATAGAAAGTAGCACGATGGTTTCTAGAGGCTGAGTAAAGGAAGGTGGAGACAATTATTTAATGAGTACAGAGTTTCAAGTTTGCAAAACAAAAAGAGTTTTGGGATTGGTTACACTGCAGTTTGTCTTTAACACTACTGAACTGTCACTTAGAATAGTTAAGATGGTAACTTTCATATTATAAATTTTACAATTCAAAATTTTTAGAAAGATAATACCTAATGTAAGAAATAAAAATAACTTGAATAAGAGGCAAGCTAAGTATGTTAGAGAAAAAGAAAGGTTTCTATGTAGCTTAGGGATGAGAGCACAGGCTTTGGAGTCAGACTGTCTCATTGGGCTGGATGCAGTGGCTCATGCCTGTAATCCCAGCACTTTGGGAGGCTGAGGCTGGTGGATCACGAGGTCAGGAGATCAAGACCAGCTTGACTAACACAGTGAAACCCCGACTCTACTAAAAATACAAAAAATTAGCTGGGCATGGTGGCACATGCCTGTAGTCCGAGCTACTTGGGAGGCTAAGGCAGGAGAATCATTTGAATCTGGGAGATGGAGGTTGCAGTGAGCCGAGATTGTGCCACTGCACCACCAGCCTGGGCGACAGAGCAAGACTTGTCTCCAAAAAAAAAAAAAGTCTCATTACATATTTCAGTTCCACTATTTTCCAGCTCTTTTATTTTGGAAAAGTTTCTTAATCTCTGAAAGCCTTACTATCTTATCTTCACTTTAGAAGGCATAATAATAATACAGTCTTCATAGGATTTCTGGAAAACTTTCATTGACAGAATGCATTCAAAGTGATTAAATGGTGTTTGGCATATAGTTAAGTGCTCAATAAATATTAATTATTGTTAAGGTATTCAAAATGTAATTATATAATTAAAATCAATATTATAAATAATAAAGAGCTATATCAACTTTATAAAAATTGAACTATTAATAATGAATAAAAACTTAGGTGATTCTCATAGAACATAGAAGAAAAAAGAAAAAAGGCAATTTGAGAAAAGATAGATACGGATGGCAGAGAAAAATCTTTGACATATCTTAACTGGTGGCTTAATAAGGAATTTAAAGTCATAAATTAATTATAATGCAAGCCAAAATTTCTATGCTACATACTTTGGTTTGTCAGAAAAACATTAGATACCAGTCAAATAAATGGAGAAAAGCAGACACCGGTTCATCAAATTTTATTTACTTTTTCATGTATTTTTAGTTTCAAATTTTAAAGAAAGTTCTTTAATTCCATCCAGGCCAAGCATTAGCAACAATTTTTTAAAGTCACAACACCAAACTGAACAACAAAAGCCAGAATTGTTTCATTTTTTTTTTTTTTAATTTACAGAATTCTAGAAACCTGTTGAGCAACATCAGGCTTCACAGTCTCAGTTGCCATCAAAATTCAGGTAGGTAATGCAAAAGAATGAAGTCGGGCAAGTAAGTACTATGGCAGATTGGAGATTGCTGGTCCAGCTTAAAGAAGGAAGTTGCCACTCAATTCTAATTCTGAATTGTTATGTAAGAATTCTGCAGCATTGCCAAATGCTCTGCCTTGTGAGCAAAGCCTAGAAATATGGATTTTTATGTGAAATCTTTAGATTTTTTAAAAGTTATCAACGAATTCACATTTTCAGTTAGTGCTCTGCAGGGCAAGCAAAACAGATCAACACACAATACGGTCTCTAAGCAATGGCTGGTAAATAGTTTATAAAGAACAAGGTTGTAACCTAAATAAAAGAGCTCCATTTCTAGTCAAGTTTTTGTTCATGTGTAAAAGAAAAATATATTTCCATATTTTTTTAAACTGAGTATACATTTTGTACATCCATCCTTCATTAAAAATAAAAACCACAAATGTGTACTATAGCTGACAAATCAATGAAGCACAATAAACAATTCAAAATGAAGAAGCAGTGAGATAAAGGAGCTGGTGAAAAACATGGTTAATAATGACAAAAATTATAAAATATAGAAGATAGTCAAAATAATTCTTGTAAATGATATATGTTAAACATACATTAAGGAAAACAAATGAATATACATTTACATGGGAAGTCAATTTATATAAATTTTTAATTGGACAAATTTAAAGCATTTTGATTTTAAAACTGACCAATAGTCAAATTAGCTTAGAATGTGTAATATTCAATTGAACTTCCAAATTTCTCATGAAAGGAGACATTATCCTTAATGGGAAAGACAGTGATAAAGCAAAAGGCACACCAGAAAACATAAGCAGTGTTGAACTGCAGAGTCTTGAATAGATTAATAATATCAAATTATGTTGCATACAAAGGATACATACCAAAAATGTGAAAATATTTTAGATGTAAAATTTGAGATGAAGTTATATTAGAAAAGCAGAAATGATACATTGGTAGTTGTTTCCTCTGCCTAATCTAGGAGTAAAGTTAATGCTCCATAAGAAAAGTCTGAAAGCTATAGTTGTGAGACAAATACTGCCCATCTCCTGTTTTGTAAATAAAGTTTTATGAGACAATACATTATTTATTGATGCATTGTCTGTGGTAGAGTTGAGTGTGACAGAGAGCATGTGGCCCATGGTACTGAAAATATTTACTTTCTGGCCCTTTATATAGAAAGTTTGCTGACTCCCAACTTTACAATATGCATAATATCATTATGCTCTGCTTGTGTACAGAGGCATAGCATTAGAGATGTAAATTCCTCAATTTAATAAATCCAAAATTGATGCATTAATGTCCTTTCCCATCCTTTTGTGTGGCACGTCCTTTCCCATCCTTTTGCTTCTAACTTATCTATTTCTTTGTGTTTATATAATGGGCTTCTTCTAGAAAGCTTATCTTGCTTTTAAAAAACCTAATCGTATGATCCTTGCCTTTTAACTGTGATTTAGTCCATTTATATTTGATGAGATTATGACATTGTTGGATATAAATCTATTATTTTGCCATTTATTTTTCATTAGTTTATTTTTTTGTTCCTTTTATCTTTTCTATCTTCTTTTGGATTATTTTTTATGATTCCATACTATTTCTTTTGTTTGACAATTAGTAATAACTGTTCATTGTGTTATTTTAGAGTCTGCTTTAGGATTTAAAGTACATGTTTTTAACTTACCACAGTCTATCTTCAAGTGATATTATATAAATTAATAGGTACTCTAAGAAACTTAAAAATTTTATTTCCATTTCTTCCCTCCTAGCCTTTATACAATGTAATTATATATTTTGCTTTGATATCTGTTATAACCCATACTATACAACTATACATTGTTATTTATTTTTTAGAGTGTATTATCTTTGAAGAAGATTTAAATAATTTTTAAAGAAAGCTTCATATGTGCTACATAGTTATGATTCCTAAAGTTCTTCATTGCTTTCAGATATTTATGTTTGAAAATGAGCCAAAATTTAATCCTTGTTTTTAAAAGATATTTTCAGTAAGTAAATAATTTTAGCTTGACACTTTTTTCTTTTAGTCTAGTCTGCATTATTTCCAAAGAGAATTCTGCTGAGATACTTAACTTTTTTTCAGTATATAAGTACAGCTACACACCCCTACCAATTGCACCCAGCTGATGTTTTAATATTTTTTTCTCATCGTTTTTGATGGCTGCATAATATTCCATGGTGTATATGTGCCATCAAAAACGATGAGTTTGGGTCCTTTGTAGGGACATGGATGAACCTGGAAACCATCATTCTCAGCAAACTGACAGAAGAGCAGAAGATCAAACACCGCATGTTCTCACTC
>NW_016107480.1:1035426-1043849 GCF_001604975.1 Cebus imitator | reverse complement strand
ATATATATATATTTTTTCTTTATCATTGACTTTAAGTAATTTGAATAGGATGTGACTTGATAAAGTTTTGGGTTTTTGTTATTTTCCTGGCACTTGCTCCTGTGGTTTATTGAGTTTCTTGAATCATGAGATCTGTGGTTTTCAGCAAATTTGAAAAAAAATTGTGCCCATTATTTCTTCAAATATTCTGTCTATACCCTAATTTCTTGTCTTTCAGGAACTCTAATCACATACACGTTTGTTCCAGAGTTGACTGATGCTCTGTTCAATTTTCAAAAGGCTTTATCTTTATTTCTCTTATTTCAGATGGTTTCTATTGATATGTCTTTTTCCACAATGTTTAATCAGCCATGAATCCCACTCACTGAATTTTTTAATCTCAGATATTACAGTTTTTACTGGTACAAGCTCAATATAGGTCTTTTTATATCTGTGTTTCTACTTAACATATTTTGGTTTTCCTCTAGCTTTTTGAATATATACGATACAGATAGGATGTTAAGGTTGGTGCAAAAGTAATTGCAGTTTTTGCCGTTACTTTAAATGGCAAATAAACCGCAATTACTTTTGCACCAATCTAGCTGTTTTAGTATCCCTGTCTATTAAGTCTGTCATTTGTGTTATTGTTGTTCTCTTTAAATATTGGTTTGCTTATTTTCTCTTTCTTTCCTCCTAAGACTCAGTTGTATTAGGAGTTGCTAAAGCTTTTCTTAAAATGCAAAACAGTAAGTACTTTAGTAAGTACTCAGTTCTGCCAGTGTCGTAGCATAGAAAGCAGCTGTAGATGGTATGTATGTGAGACATGAATTACGATAAATATACCTTCTTGTTCTAATGTTTCTTATCCAGCAGATAAGATTCTTCCTGGCATTAAATTGTGTTTTTCATAATAGATTACTATGTCACGTCTCTTTTGGTTCGTATTTGTTTGTTGCATCTTAAGCAATTTTTTTTTAGACAACTAGTAAGTTGAACTAGTAAGTTCAACAGTAGTTTAATTTTTAAAAAATGCATCATTAGAGGCCCTGCCTTTAACTGATGTGTTTAATCAAATTTTATAGTTAACAACAGTTATATTGGAAAGTATTTTTCATGTAAACTTCACATTTTGTTTTTCCTTTTTCTCCATCGGTGTTTTCTATTTAACAGATATTGTTTTGTTCTGCTGCTAAAAATTTATAGATGGCATTTTTTCTCAGTATTATGGCAGGTGTCTTTCTCCAAAGACCCGTAACCATGATTATTTTCTTGTAATCAATTCTTAAACTTATATATGTAAACATACACACATACATATATATGTGTGTGTGTTCAGTAATTTCATATCTATTTCTGCTAACAACATAAGTAATATAATTTTCCCAAGAGGACATTTTTCTTGATGAGACAAATAACTTAATTCACTCTCATTCCTCATGTTCCCTACCTTATCAAATGGAATTATGTTGAATTTTAGCTCTGGTTGTTGTAAACATACTTCTCCATTTGGTCTAGAGTGTTTTCCCCTTTCCTTCCTTTCCCCTCACCCACCTCATTCTCAGTCTTTGCCAAACTGTAATCAAATATGTGGCAACATATTTCATAATTTTATTTATTATATCTCTTCCATCATTTTCTGGGATTGTTCTTTTCTAATTTGATTTCTTCTAAAATTATATTGAACTAGGGTATTTGTTTCTTTCTTTGCTTTCTATTTAGCAATATTCGAATTTTTCTATTTTTGATAATTTTAATTATAGTCTGTGTGAATTTTTCATTATCAATACTGTTTGACATTCAATGATCTTTCTAAATACAAAATCTTTAATCTTTATGAGAAATATACATACATTTATATGTATAATTTTCCCATGTAAAACTTAATTCATTGTTTTTCTTTCATATGTTTAAACTTTTTAATATCTCCATAACTATATATATTATTCTATTTATAATTCTGAATCTGTCCGTTCTGGTATTTCTACTTAAGATAATGTATGTTGTCCAGTTGGTGCTTTTTCTTTTGGTAATTATAGCCCTTTGTATCTAGTTATTTTGGTGACTGAGTTCATGCTCCCCTGGTGTATCAGCTACTCTGTTTCAGCAGGATCTCTGAATAGAAAAGATGGTCTGAATTTCTGGAAATGTGTTTTGGGTAAGGACCAAAGGCCAGGCTACAATTCATATGAATTTCTGTGAGGTTAAAAATAGAGACAAGGATAAGCCCCTGGGCAGAGAGTCAGAGAGTTGCGGGCACTGCAGAACCTCTGTGGATTCCTGGCTATAACAGTTAATCCTCCAAGAGTTTCATCTGGTCAGTGATTCATGTCTTACCTTTAATTGTAATATAGCAATGCGGGTGATGGTCGAAGGAGGGCAGTTTCCTTAGATTATTATTTATCAGTGAATGGGTATTTGGAGGGAGAGGAGGAGGAAGAGTCAATGGCCAAGGACAGCTGGCTAATCTTCTCTTATTTTTAAAGATTTGTCACCCAAACGGGGCCTTCCTGCTGCCCAGATATTACTTCAGAGACACCACACAAGTGATCTAAGCTGCTGTGGCAGATTTTTGGGTAAATGGGAAGGAGATGATTGTCTAAAGGCAATGTAGGCGAAAGGCAAGTGCAAAATTGAAAAGGCTCTAATCTGCTTTATCATGTCAAGGCCATCTGTAGAGCACTTCCATAGGAAAATACAAATTCCTATCCTTTCCACACCCAGCAATTACAATTTTCAATCTTCTCAAGGTCTTCTGTTGGTTGCTTTGGTAAGTTTCTCAAAGTTGTTTTCCTGTAATGACAATACTATAAAGTAAACTTTAAGGTTAGGTTGAGGGAGCTGAGTCTAGCACAAGCCAGTTCACAATTCTACCAGGAACTAGAACTCTCCAGTCAGTCCTTTGTTACTTTTACAGATAGGCCAGGTGCAGTGGCTTATGCCTGTAATCCCAGCACTTTGGGAGGCTGATATGGGTGGATCACTTGAGGTCAGGAGCTGGAGACCAGCCTGACCAACATGGTGAAACCCCATCTCTACTACAAGTAGAAAAATTAGCCAGGCGTGATGGCAGGTGCCTGTAATCCCAGCTACTCAGGAGACTTAGGCACGAGAATTGCTTGAACCTAGGAGGTGGAGAATGCAGTGCGCTGAGATCATATCACTACACTCCAGCCTCGGTGACAGAATGAAACTCCGTCTCAAAAAAAAAATTTTTTTTTTTACGGATAGTTTGCTTTTGTTTTGTTTTCTTTGTATAGTTCAGAAGCCCTTCTCCCAACCTGAGTCTATCTGCATAGTTTTCTGCTCAAGGGCAGAAACATACTAACTGGTATACGGACACCCCATAACTTTAAGAGTTCTGTTCCAAAAAGTGGTCAATAAGAACTATACCAGGTTTAAATTCGGATTTTTTTAAGTGAAGGAAAACGGGAGAGCTTGAGATGGTTTCCTGTTCCTCAATCTCTAATTTAGTGTAGTGCTCTCCTGCCAGTAGTTTGTGCAGACAAAAGAATAGACTGTACTGTGAAAGAAATGGGATTACATCTTTGCCTCCCCCCACCTCCAATTTAGGAGCATTTTCAAAATTAGACATCAAAATGCAAAAACATCATAAAATATATTTGAAATGCAGAAATTACTACTTGCACAGTGTCTGTACAATTTTAATTCTAAACATTTCCAAAAACTCTTCTAAGATAGCATTTTTGTGTGTGTGACGGGAGGTGGAATGGATAATTTGAATTACAAAAAAGACTTGATAACCCCCCACACATCAATTTACCTGTGAACAAAAAGACTCACACTGAGAAAATGGGACTTGGGACTATTTGATAAATTACTGCAGACTACTTGAATATTCCATTAGCAAAATAATAGCTCGTTATGGAACCTCAGAAGAATGTAGTATAATTACTATAGTACTATCCTCCCTTGGAGATTGGGAGGAATGCAAATGTTAAAAATGATAGCTATTTAACCAATGTTAGAGAAAAATGCCTCCAAATAAACTCAGAGGGAATTATGATTTATGGAACTTAGGGAAATTATTGTAGTTTCCACCAGCTTTAATTAGCTGAATGTGTTTCTACCAAATGAAGTTTATTCACATTCTTGGACCATATAGATGTACACATGCATACCCCACATGTGAGTAATGATGGAATTACCTTAGTCTCTGTTAAAATTTTCTGTAAACTGCACCTGAATGTATATGAGAAGTGATGACATGTTCACACTCTCACTACCAGGAGAGGACATTTTGGAATTTGATTATTGAGCAGAGGTGCCAAAGTAGAAATTCAGAGGGGGTATATGGTAGAGGGAAAGGATGGAGGGTGGACATGAAAGATGAAAGAGAATTAAAAAAATGGAATAATCAAAAGAAGCCTAATGTCTGTCTTATAATTATGATGACCTCTATCACAAACTGAAATAAAAAATAACAAAATTGCCCAAGTTTTTGAACTAATTAATATGTATCAAGTGCCCTTCACTTGCTACTGGAGCCAAATGATATAAAATGGATAAACAAAACTAATTTTTCTTTAACAATTTAGCTTCATTTTTCATCCATGAGGATGTTAATTGTGACATCCAATAAACTAATCAAGCCATTTAATCTCCAGTCAAGCCATTTAATCTCTTAAAATTAAAAAGCTGCCTTAAGAAAATAAAAGATATAGTAAGTATTAATGTTAGCCCTGAGAACACATTCAACACATGGCTTTTACTCCTTTTGTAAAGCTGGCATGTCCCAAATTTAGGAAATTTGCAAAGTATTTCTAAGCAAGAATTTCACAGAGAGTGTTCTACTCAATGGCCAGGGATATTCATACCTAAACCACGTTGGTATGTTTAATGTCACTTAGTTGAAAATGAAGTTTTCAATGGCCCAAACTTCCCCATGTGAAGTATATATTTGTCTAGGTTCCTATCCTTTTGTAGAGATCACCAGAGACAAGGTCAACTTAGAGAGTATTTAAGGAACAACATTTCCATATTAAAAACAATAATATAGAACAGTTGTGCTTATCAGAATGTCTAGAATATTTTATTCAAATATCTTAATAGGATGAACACAGGACTTTATTCAGTGTATTCACTATCAGACTGTTAAGGCTAGGACTGGGCAAATAAACACTCAGTATTTGTAGAATGAATATAATAAAGAAAACATAAAAATAATGTGTTAAGTAAGGTTGGATATATGTTTTTCCAACATATAGCCAACTTTTAGTTATTTGCTGGTAATCAGTGGCATTGCTAGCCCAAAATTATGAAGAAATTTGGAAAGTTTATATGTTTAGAGAAAAATGCTTTAACTTTCCTCTTTTTTTTTTTTTTTTGAAACAGTCTCACTTTATTGCCAGGCACTAGGCTGGAGTGCAACGGCACGATCTTGGCTCACTGCAACCCCCGCCTCCCAGGTTCAAGCAATTCTCTTGCCTCAGCTTCCTGAGTACCTGGGACTACAGGTGCGCACCACCACGCCCAGCTAATTTTTGTATTTTTTAGTAGAAACAGGGCTTCACCATGTTGGCCAGGATGGTTTCGATCTCTTGACCTCGTGATCCACCCACCTCAGCCTCCCAGTGCTGGGATTACAGGCATGAGCCACTGAGCCCGGCCTGCTTTAACTTTCTAAATGATGATTCTCTTGAACACAAAATATCCTTCTAGTTTTTCTACACATGGGCAGCATTATGGGAAACAATGACTAGGAGTATAACTCAAGAAATAAGATTCCTTTGAATAACCTATAAACAGAAAACCAAATGTAACTTATTTAGCATATGTCTGTGACAATAGTATTCAGAGATTCAACAAGTAACATTTTGTAATATTTAGTAATTATTCCAAAATTTTGTCTTAACCTTGGTTGGTTCTGGGTAACATGGAATACGCATTCTGTCTCCTATTGAAAGCAACTACAATGCCTAGGCAAAATGCGTGGAGCAGCTATTTGTGGACCCTGTAAATACTAGCAAGAGGATTGGAGAAGTTCAGAATTCCAAACTTACCAAACCTAAACCAGCAGTGAAATTTTTCTTTTTTCCCCCATCTGACATCCTTTGTCTTGGATTTAACACAGCTAGGAACTTGGAAGTGAGCACTCCTATAGAGACAGAAAATTCCAGGAGGAGCCAAAAAAGGGGAACCTATCACTCCTAAGAGAGATGTCCAGCCCCCAACCCCCTTCTTGTGCCAGCCCCTAGGCCAACCTTGTCCAACCTGCGGCATTTGGACCACATGCCGCCCAGGATGGCTTTGAATGTGGCCCAACACCAATCTGTACACTTTCTTGAAATATTATAAGATTTTGTTTTTCTTTCTTTTTTTTTCTCCCCCCTCCCCCACCCCAGCTCATCAGCTATCATTAGTGTTAGTGTATTTTATGTGTAGCCCAGGACATTTCTTCTTCTTTTGATGTGTCCCAGGGAAGCCAAAAGATTGGACATCCCAGTCTAGGCTATCCCATGGCAGCTCTGGCAGTTACAGTATGGACACCCAGAAGAGACAAACTAACTCCAGGCAAGGAGAGCCTTTCTGCACCTTCCAGGCAGCTACAATTCCAAGAAGTGGGCTAGTTCCCATCACTTGTTTTCTCTCTCTGTCCCTGTGCTGCTTGGCCCAGTTTGGAGGGAGAATCTTCAGTAGACAGCCTTCACCAAATTCAGGGTGTTTTCAGCCATGATTCCTTCAAGTATTTTTTCAGCGAGGCACTCTTTTTCTTCCTGCCCTCTCTGATATGCTAATGATATAAATATTAGACCTTTTGGTTTTGCTCTACTAGTTTCTGAGGTTCATTAGTTGTATTCTTTATGTGGTTTTACGGGTTGTAGAGATTGAATGGTATCTACTTATCAATTTTCAAGTTTACTGACTCCTCTGCCATCTCCGTTCCGTTATTAATACCACACTATGAGATTTTTATTTCTGATACTGTACTTTTCAGTTCTAAAATTTCTATTTGTATCTTCTTTGTATTCTGTTTCTTTGCTGAAATTTTTCTGTCTTTTCATTTGTTCAAAGGATGTTTCTGTCATCCTTTGTTATTACAGAAGTCTTAAAACTGCTTTAAAGTTTCTATGAGATTATTCCAACATTTGTTCCATCTCAGTGGTGACCACTGTTGATTGTCTTCTCCTATGCAAGTTGATATTTTTCATGTTTTTATGTACACTAGGTAACTTCAAGTTATATGGTGGGCATTTTGAGTCTTTGGGTTTTGTTGAAATTCTACAAAAAAAAGTGGATATTTTTGCTTTAATAAGCAAGCAACCTAATTGGGTCAGGTCACAAGTTCTGACCAAGCTTCTTTGATCACTTTGGCTTTCAGGTTCTTTGCAGTATGATTCCAATCTATCCTCCAGTCCTACCTGCAGCCAGTCTAGGACTTGGTCAGTGGTCTTTCCCATAGTTCGGTTCTCAAAGTCTGTGCGTCCTGTTTAGGTTTACGTCCATGCGTACACAGCTCAGGGTTAGTACAGGAGTTCATGTGCAACTAAAATGATTTGTTTTCTCAAGTTCTTACCTCTTTGAAATCTTGGTACTTTCTGGTTTCTGCTGGGTCCTTTCTTCAGTTGTCTGGCCAGAAATCTGAAGCATCCTATTCCTGCTATGCTTCACGCTATACTTGACTGTAGTCACATCGGGAATAAGTGTGGGCAGTGGGAGCTGGGTAGGGGAAGTAACACCATTGCTCTAAGATTATGTGATGGCTGAGACACCAGAGAACAGAGCAAACAAAACAACACAATAAAACAAAACAAACATGGATTTTCACATTTTTTCTGAGCATTAGGAGGTCCTTTTAGCATTTCTTGAGCCAGAACCCCAGTGATTTTCTTGAATTTCTGTCTGTGCCAGTGATTCCTTCTGGTTCTCAGACCATCTTGAGTTCAGGCAATGGAATTCCAGAGAGGAAAAAATTGGCGAGTTCACTGTGGTTTTGATGGTTCTTAACTTCTGGTCTTCTGATTCAATCCACCTGCCTCTATTTTCTTTTCTTTTTAAAAAAATTTTTATTTAAAGTTAGGTGTACAAGTGCAGGTTTGTGACATAGGTAAATTTGTGTCGTGGGGGTTTGTTGTACAGATTTATTTTTAATCACTCAGATATTAGGCCTAGTACCCATTAGTTATTTTTTTCTGATCCTCTCCCTCCTTCCACCCTCCACCCTGTAATAGGTCCCAGTGTGTGTTGTTCCCGTTTATGTGTGCATTTGTTCTCATCATTTAGCTCCCACTTATAAGTGAGAACATGCAGTATTTGGTTTTCTGTTCCTGCATTAGTTTGCTAAGAATAATGACCTCTAGCTCCATCCATGTCCCTGCAAAGGACATGATCTAATTCTTTGTTATGGCTGCATAGTATTCCAAGGTATATATATACTATATTTTCTTTCTTTCTTTTTTTTTTTTTTGAAACGGATTTTTTTTTTT
>NW_016107480.1:997701-1035384 GCF_001604975.1 Cebus imitator | reverse complement strand
GGCTCACCGCAACCTCCGCCTCCTGGATTCAAGCAATTCTCCTGCCTCAGCCTCCTGAGTAGCTGGGACTACAGATGCGTGCCACCATGCGCAGCTAATTTTTGCATTTTTAGTAGAGACAGGGTTTCACCATGTTGACCAGGATGGTCTCGATCTCTTGACCTTGTGATCCACCCACCTTGGCCTCCCAAAGTGCTGGGATTATAGGTGTGAGCCACCGTGCCCGGCCTATACCATATTTTCTTTAGTGGTTTCTCTTTACATCATATAAATCTTTTACCTGTCCCCATTTTCTTTTTAGAGTCATCTGCTTCATGCACATTCTTTCTAGGTGCATTCTTATATAGCTGCATGCCATGAGAGAGACGGTTGGAGTGGGGTGTGCTTCATTCATCTTAGCCAGAAACAAGTCTTTCTCTCTCTCTTGACGCTATATCTGCATTTATATTTACCTGTATCTTTCTATCCCTCTCACTCTCTAATTTTTTACCTATCTTTCTATCTATCTAGTCTATCCCTCCATCCATATATTAGAGTGCCTTAGGGTATAAGTCTGTGAGTTATTTATCAACATTTTGTTTTTGGAGTGTTTTTAACTGTTTGGGTTAAACCTTCTTAATCCAAAAGCTAGCTTCAGAATTTATAAATATAAGGTACCAACGGCTTAATGGGGAGGTTTAGGAAATTGAGTTAAGTCAAATATGATGCATAAATGTTCAGTTGTATATTTTTCATCCTGCTCTTGAGACAAAGATTCATACCTACAGTGAAGTTCATTATTTTGAATGAATATGTGTTCAGATTCTGTGTGTCCAGGGACATGACAAACTGAATCGTCTATTCACCACATGCGTGAATCCCCTTGATCTTATCTATGCTAAGTGGCAGTCATTCTAGGATGAATTTAGAACTACTGCTTTATAACGCTGTCCAGTGTGACTGCTATAAAATTCTCTAAATTTGAAGCCAAGTCTATTTTTTTATGCAATTTTAACTCAGTTTCCATTTTTCTTTCTTTTTGGGTCTTAAAGAAGAGGGTTTTAAAAATATTTAATTTTTTTCCCCCAAAACAGGAAAACCCTTTAAATATTTGAAGACAGTTTAGCTTTCTCCACCTAAACATTCCTGGTTTTTCTGAAAGGTTTTCCTATAACAGTCTATGACCATTTTTCTCTGGGTGGTCTGCAGGCCATCTGTTGCAGAATATTTTGAGGTTCCTATTAAAAAATGCCGACCTGTAGGTTTCACCTCAGATGTACTGAATCAGACTGTCAGATTGGAGAGTCATTGCTCTCTGCTGTTGGAGTTGGGCCCCAGCTGGGCTCAGTGTCAACCTGCTCTGTTCTCCTTTTAACTGAGTTTTCTCTGCCCATCAAGTGAATACCAGTGGGGAACTTATCCTTAGAATCTCAAAAGTACTGTACTTTGAAAATGTTTCTAGAAATTGGCAAGGGCATACGCCTTGGGATTCTTGTATTCTCTGATGGATAATATAATTTATAGCAAGCAATGTAGTGAGAGCCAGGATCTCTGAGAGTCTAAGATACTGAAGTTACAAGTTTAACAGGCCATTTATGGGTCAAAAAGACTAATTAGGGAGAAAGAGAGCTAGAAATGTGGAGCTTGGTAAAGTGATTTTTGTTGCTATTGCTGCTGTTTTGTTGCACGGGGCTTACGGACTACATTGGTCAAATCCATTCCTCCAGAGGAGAGAGTCAGTAAAAGTTTAGTTCAGATTCTTTCTAGGGGTCCTGATGGAAATCCTTTTGTTAAGTGTTGATGCTCAACCACAAAGAAGTGGCAGCTCCCTTTGAGAAGAAATTTTCAGCTGAATTACCTATGAAATTCAATTGAAAGTTGAAAAACAAAATAGCAATGACTGGATTCTATGTCTAGAAATTCTGATTTAGGAGACCTGGAATAAGGCCCAGACACCCATTTACTTTCAGCGCTCCAGTGATTTGCATATACAACTAAGGCTGAGAACTGCTCTCCTAAATATTAACATAGACTTTCCTTTTGCTATTATCAAAAGTGATGTGGACACTTCTAGCTAATTGATAACAGAATCATAAAAGAAAAAACCTGGTAACTATTTGGGAATAAAACTCCTCTCTCCTAATCCACTTATTTTGAAAAACAAAAAAATCCGGTTTGAATTTCTAGAGAAGAGAGAGACATGTTTGCATTAATTATGGAGAAAATCTCTTTTCAAGAGGGAATAAATAAAAGGAGATAAGCTGAATTCAGGGAGGAAAATTCTTTATTTTGCTTCAGAATCAGTAGCATATAATAAAAATCTGTCACTTTAAAAAATAATAAGTTTATTTCACTAACCTGTATAACATTTACTACTAGTCAGGCCCATGAGATAAAAAGAAAACTAAAAGCAGTGAGTGTTTTTGGAGCTATAAGGTAAAATGTATTCTAGAGCATTTCAAAGACAAGTACTTATTATTCATTCAGCCCCTAGAAGCATATATGTAACTGGGACTGTAGGCCCAATCACTTTAACCTGAAATACAACCAACATGTTTTTCCTATTTTTCACTCTGCATATTCATACATACTGCTTTTCTCCTTTTCCCTCTTCTGAAAACAATACACTTTAGCAAAACCACATTGTAACCAATCTTGACCTTGTTTTTTCCCCACCCCCTGCAAGATTCAACTTTCACAGCTGTTGTGACCCGTGGGCCAAATCAAAACTAAGAGAAGCTTTGTAGTTTCTGAAATTTTCCCTTCTTTCCAGAAAGGAACAAGAAGTTTTGGAATGACTGAGCCACTGCCAGCCAGCGACATATCTTGCAAACCCAGCCTCCCTTGTCAGCTCTCAGGAACTCAGTTGATTGAAGATAGCCACCTGTTCCTAGGCCACTGACTTTCTCTGTAATCAAGAAATAATGACCACATTCGAGAGAAGAACCTCTTTGTTGGTTCTGGTGACTGCCCTAGGAATTTGTGGGCAACCAAACTGAGCAAACTTCAGCTGAAATGAATGCCGAGGACAGAACAGAGGCATGCTAATGGCCAGCTTTCATTTTTCTGTTTTTAATACCATCTGCATCTCTTTTGGTATTTGAGTTACTGCTTCATGTTACGTAGCTATACTTTTATATAGTAATTTTCCTTCCCCTCTGGAGTTTCAGCTTTTTGTTGTTAAGAAAATCTTTTAAAGGAGGATGTTTCAGTAGCATTAGGTTGGTGCAAAAGTCATTGTGATTTATGCCTCTCCGGTCAATGGCAAAACCACAATGACTTTTGCACCAACCTTAATGACAGTGACTTGTAGAAACGGTTTGTGTGAGGAGTCAGCAGCAGACTGGACACTAGGACATGACCTAGGTTTGGCCAGTTAGATGTTTCAGCCTGGCAATTTTTATCTGGAGTCAGTGATGCAAAGTGAGAGATTTAAAATGTGTTTATAGCTCTCAAGGTATCCAGTGAGGGTGCAGCATCCAGCAGCATCGGTGTTCCACGGCTGCAGAAGTGACAGCTCAGCAGGGTATCTCTGCTAAAAAGCAGTTGTTCTCGCTTCTTTTGCTATGAAGTTCTCATCCTTTCCGTCTATTTCCTAAGTCTAATTGTCCAGCTTGCTGTAGATTCTGTGAGCGCCATTATCTTTCCAGTAATATATTTCTATTTAAATTAGCCACAATCACTGTCTGCTGCCTGCGACCAAGGCTCCTGCCTGATACACGTGAGATGAGAAGGATATGGTCATTAGAATAAGAAGTGATCATTTTAATTCCAAGCCTGGGAATATTCCTTGGGAAAATTTCTGCAGTTTTACAATGTGTGTGAAATTATCCTCTGGAGCATAAACACAAGATTGGAGATAAATATTAGAAGACTCAACTCTAGTAGATGGGGATTTTGGATTGTAAGAGTAAATATGCTTTTATAGAGCTTCTTAAAATTAAATAAGTGCTCTTGTTTTCTAAAGTAAGGTTGATGCAATCCTTTGAAGCAAGGGCTTCTGTTTGCAGTCTTTCATACGCAATGCGTGTTAGAGGCTCTCAACAATAAAACTTAATATAGAAATACTGCAATTTATTGTCTTAATATTGGATTGAAAGTTGTTTTCTTCTGATGATTTGAATCTGGGTCAGGTATTCTCCACTATTGTGGGATTGAGGGAAGCAAGTAATAGCCACTCTATCTTTGGAATGTTCCAGCCCCTTTATCAATCACTTAGGCAACCTAGTTACAAAGGATTCCTCTCTGGGACACCTAGACTTTGAGGAACCCCAAAGGAAAGAAAATAAAAGCATCTAAAGCAGTCTTTTTTGTTGTGTGAGGGCTGTAGCAAGTGAATGGGGGGAGTCTTAAGCAGTCGTCTGGTTAGACAGAGCTAGTTAAATAAGAAGAGTTGGTGAAGCCCGTGGGAGTAAAACCATTCTCTCTATAGTTTTCCTTTGTAAAGGATAAAGATAGGGTTGAGTGAACCCAGAAGCTTTTTCCTGTCAGGAGGGAATTAGAACAAAGATTTTCTTTAAAGACAGTGTGCTTAGTACTGTCTAGTGACAGATGAATCTCAAAAGACTCAGTTGTGATAAAGCCCCAATGTGTAGATTCTCAGTGGAAGCACAGAGTAACTTCCTAAACTTTTTTCTACTTGTCCTTTGTTCTGCTGACACCTAATTTCCTGTTTCTGGCCCTGTTCCCTCTTCTTTATCCCATTTGGCCCTTTACCTGGAAGTATTCTTAGGAAAAAAAAAAGTCCAAATCGTCCCCCTTCTGAAAATAAATGTAAGTACAAGTTGTCTAACAATCATAATTTCACAATAGAGTGCCTCTGTGTTGAAAAGGCCAGAATATTTGGAGTTCATATTCAGCATTAGACTTTCTGCTTGATTGGAATGTTCTAAGTGTGTTTTTCTGAGATACTGATGTTAACCTACATTACAGGAATTCTGGAGCGAATAAATAATAGGAGCTAGTAAATTATTTAAAATAGCCATTGTTCCAAGAACGGTAAATGTGATGAAAACTTCTGTACACTTGAAAGGAACAACTCTCTTGTCTTAGTCACTCCATTGATTCCAGCTTGTCCTGAGCAACCGGCTACCAAGTTCCATGCAGTTCTATTGCTGCCACCTGTTTCCCTATAGATCCTGAGTTATTTTGTTGACTTTTTGTTGTGACTTTTATTTGACATGAAATTTTACTCTGTGCAAATATATTTTTATTACCTTACCTTATTCTGAAATGCAACTCTGGAGTATTATATACATGATAAGCTGGATAAATCTATATGAGAAAACTGTGGAAAAAAACGTTTGACTATGGTGGCCTGATTCCATAAAACCAATGAAGGGGTATAGTCCCCATTTTCAGCATTTTGATACCGTGTTTCAATCACGATTCACATTTCTCCTTATAGAATGTTTCTCAAATATGTAAGGAAGCAAACATTAAGAAATGTTTTGCTGGACGGTTGAGGTGACTCACACCTGTAATCCTAGCTCTTTGGGAGGCTGAGGTGGGTGGATCACTTGAGGTCAGGAGTTCGAGACCAAACTTAGCTGGGCATGGGGGCACGTGCCTGTAATCCCAGCTACTAAGGAGGCTGAGGCAGGAGAATGGCTTGAACCTGGGAGGAATAGGTTGCAGTGAGCCCAGATCTCACCACTGCATTCCAGCCTGGGCAACAGAGAAAGCCTCTGTCTTGAAAAAAAAAAAAAGACAAAAGAAACTTTTTGCCAGCATATGCCTCTGCTATCAGTGGTTGTGCAGTTACGCATTGCACAAATTTAAGGAAACCATTCTCACAATAGTTGGTCTGTGTGGCTGCCAGAATGCATCTCATCTTTCTATATTTTCTTCCCTTCTTTAAGACAGTACTTATTAAATAATACAAATGATTGTGATATCCATTAGATCACTGAGTCAAATATAAGCAATGCCAACTTTGTCAATTGTTCCATGATTTTGTTAGGGTTGGCTCCTGTTGATTTCCAGTTTCATAACACAGTGATTTCTTTCTATTCATGGATGCTGCATAGAGTAGTCCTCCCTTCTCCATGGGGAATACATCTCAAGACCCCAGTGGTTGCCTGAAACCTAGAATAAACCCTAAATTCACTAAGTTTTTGTCTTTTGTCAAAAACCTTCGCTTTTTCACTTAAAGAGGGCACTTTGTGGCTTCTCTTTGGCATATCTCACCAGCATCACTAGTCTTGTGCCCTGAGGGTCATTGTTTTTAAACATTTCAACATTTCAGTAGCTTTAGGTGTGCAAGTGGTTTTTGGTTATATGCATGAATTTTGTAGTGAAGAAGTCTGAGTTTTCAGTGCATCCATCACATAAATATTGTACATTATATCCAGTAGGTAATTTTCATCCCTCAACTCCTCCCATCCTCTCCCTTTTGAGTCTTGCATTGTGTTCATTTAGAATCAATGCTTCCTCCCACCCCATGGAAACCAGTAATTTGTTTTCTCTCCCTATGTTTTTGCCTTTTCCCTTATGCTATATAAATAGAATCATACATCAGCAATGTATTATGTCTAGCTTCTTTCACTTAGCGTACTCTATTTCAGATTCATTCACATTATTGTGTATCAATAGCTCATCCATTTTTATTGCTGAATAGTATTCCATTGTGAGTATGTATCACAGCTTATCTATTGATGCAATGAAGATATTTGGGATGTTTTGAGTTTTTGGACATTATGAATAAACCTACTATAAAAGTTAATGAAAGATTTTTTTTATGAACATACTTTTTCATTTCACTGGGGAAAATGCCTAGGATTAGGATTGTATCATTTCTTAAGCACATGTTTAACTTTATGAGAAATTGATAAACTATATTTCAAAGTAAGCTATGGCATTTTGCATTCTCACCAGTAATGTATGAAAAATCTAGTTGTTCAATATCCTTGCCAGTACTTGGAATTGTAGTAGTTATTTATTTATTTATTGTTTTAGTTATTCAATAGTTATGTAGTGCTGTCTGGTAGGGGTTTTAATTTGCATTTACTTAATAGTTAATAATGTTTTATATATAATTTTTTATTACTTAATTTATCTATATTCTTCTCTGGTTTTCCTTTTAGATTTTCTCTTCTACATGGATTTTGAAAACAGGGCAAATGTCATCTTCTCTGCAGCAGCTTTTCAGACTGCTAAGATAAACTCTTTGATATCTGAGTGGCAGTAGGAACTTGCCTTTCATGGTACATTTCTTGCTTGACTCTACCTGCCTGCTTCTCTGTAAAAATGTTGAATTCCAGGTGAGTAGGGACTCTGTTGTACTCTTGTTTGTGTCTTGGGTTCCTGTTTCAGTGCCTGGTGCTTAGCTTATGTTTAACTAAATTGTAATTGAATATATGAGTTTAGATCAACTTAGTTTATTCACATGTCCAATAATCGAGTTAGACCCTATATAATTACAGTGCTTCTGTCTGTGTAGGTGCTATATGATTGTATCATTTCACCTGGCTGCAGGGAACAAGTTCTACTAAATGTGTCAAGAGTACGGAGTAGGGAAAATACATGTATGCATGGCAGCTAACGCTATGATAATCATCTATAATAATAACACGTGTTGAGTACAGAATAGGTGGCAGGAATTGTACTAAACCAAATATTTAATACACAGTTTAATTTGTTTCTCATAACAACTTTGTGAAGTAGGCATTATTAACTGTTATCCTCATTTTGTAAATCAGGAAGTGGAATATCGAAGAGGTTTAAGTAACTCATCCAAAGCCACCCAGCTGTTAAATTGCAGAGCTGGGGTATGAACTTGGATCTGTTGCTCTCTAAATCCTTTGCCATTCCCCACTGGGCGGCATAGTTCCTACCCTAGGCGTGCACGGTCCGAGACCCATTGCATTGCCCATCTGTTCTAACAATCATAGCTGAGAGTCCCAGGAAATAAGTTTCCTGTCTTTGAATGAACAAATAAAAACTGTTTTAAAAATAACCCCTTTAAACAGTTACTGAGGAAAACCCAGAAGTAATAGGTGGAATTTAATGAGCCGTTTGGATGTCTAAGGTACTTTATCATAGTTGAAAATATCATACCTTCTTTTGAGAAATCAAAATGCCATATACTAGATGAATAAATGTGGAGGCTGATGTTCCTGCTGACCAGAGTTCAGCAGCTGTTAGTACTAGCAGTGTGTGTAAGCTATATCGGGGGTACGGAGGTTCTATTTCTTCCATCATTCCTGTCGCTCAGCCCAAGATCCTGTTGCTTCTCTTAATTGCATCTGCTTTATTTGGTAGTACCTGACAGTTTACTAAAGGAGAAAGAAACTTGTGGTTTATCATTAAGCTCCCACTTTAATTACATTTCTACACACGTAGGCTCTTGTCAGCCTTACAGTTCAGCTCAGTATTGCATACGTTAATGCTGTTAGGATATTAGCAACTATTAGATGCTAGGCAGAACAATCTATTTTTTCATTAAGCAATAAGTAACATTTAGGGATATGCTATTGAGGATATTGAAAAGTGAGCAAAGCCCTGAGGCATGGAAAGGGGCTCCCTGTTGAAGCTGAACCCTGTGCTGCCACTCCCCCTAGTTCAGACACAGGCTGTCAGTCACCCCAGTGTCCTGGATGTGCCTGGTCATGACAGGGCCTCGGAGGTTTAGAGTGGAAGAAAAACAGCTCAATGCATTAAAAACAAACAAACAAACTTAAATAGCCTTATCCTCATATCCTTCATTGGATAAATTCTTGAGGTAAGAGGGATGCCATTCTATCACACAGTGAGTCCACAGGCAATGAGCTTGCTTCCTCTCTTCACTTTTCTCCCCTCTGTCAGGCTCAGAGACCCCTCTTTTATTCCTCATTAGACAAGGTGGAACAGCAGTGCCCTTCTCTCTAATATGTTTCTGTTAGTCAACATACGGGGTCTGACGATTTTGAGATGTACTCTGGCCTGGTCTGAAAGCCTGTCGTAATCAGTGAACTATGTGGTAGCAATGATTTCTTTAAATTCATATGATGCGGTGGAAAGAATGAGGTGGCAGGTGGTAGTATAACAAATACCTTCATCACTTTCTCCCAAGCAAATGGAACACTTTAATCCCCCTTGTCTATGGGAAAACATTCCAAGGCCCCCAGACGATGCCTTAAGTCACAGATTGTACCATATCTCGTGTACATTATGCTTCTTCCTATGCATATGTACTATGATAAAGTTTAATGTATAAATTTGGCATAGTAAGAGATTAACAACAATACTTGATAATAAAATACAACATTTATAATAATATAGTATAGTAAGAGGTATATGAATGTGATTGGTCTCTCAAAATATCTGATTGTATTGGCCTCATGGTTCCTGTGATGATGCACAGTGATAAAATGCATACGTGCTGAGAAGAAGTGTGGTGAATGACACAGGCATTAGGATGGAGCATTGGGCTACTAATGACATAGATCACAGCATTGCGATACTTTTACAGTTGATGTGTTAACCAAGACAGCTACTAAGGGACTAATGGGCAGGGAGCATCTACAGTGTAGATACGCTGGACATGGCCTGGGTGGGACAAAGTGGGGTGGAGTGAGATCTCATCATGCTGCTCTGCAGCACATGCAACTGAAAACTTATCAATTATTTCTGAAATTTTCCACTTCGTATTTGTGGGCCGTGATTGACTGCTCATAACTGAAACCTCAGAAAATGAAACTGCAGATAAGGAGGGACTACTGGACTCTTGTTAAGTATTCAGAAAGGAGGGGACTGATGAATGTTTGATCCTCTGAATGAAAATGTACTCTTGCTCTTTGAAATTACTTTTATTACTACCTATATTATGGCCCACAGACAGCAACAGATGTACAAAAATGGAAGTAAACCTGTATAAGATAATTGACAAGGAAATGTAAAAAATACATCTGAAAAGAAACAAAGCAAAATGAACCCATAAGAAATTGTTTATAAATTATGCGAAGTGTCATAATTGGATGGGTTGCCTTTGAAAGCAATGGTGCTAGTTATGGCTTGAGCATGGTTTATTATAATAATATTTGCATTATTGCCAGACTTCTTTCAGAATGCAATGATGAACAATATATTAGATTTTTTATATCCTTACTCATTTCTTCCAAATTGGCAGTATCTATTAACTACTTGTAGTAGTTATAAGTAGTTTTCTAAATTTGTTATAGAAGACAAAGATTTAACACATAGCATAAGTCACATGCTATTACATGTGGTGGTTTGAAAATCACCCACTTCACTCTCTCCTCACCTCATTAAGTTCCCTTCACCCTCCCAAAGAGGAGTTGCTATTTTAATTGAGTTCTGTCTATCTGGACTTTTCTTTGGATGGTTTTATAATGTCACCCTATCATGGTGAAAATTTTTTTAAACAAGCGAATGACTGTGGAAATTTTTCTTGCTATCACTTTCTAAAACATGGAGGATAACAGATTTTGAGGAAAGTTCTTTCTTCTCTATACGACCATTCTTTACCCTCATCACATCGCTTCTGCTTATCCAACACACCTGGGAATTGCTTCTTTGGCCAGATTTAAAGACACAAATTAGGCCCAATTTGTATGGGGGTTAAATCTGTCACAGAGCATTATACATGAAATGAAGCTCTATCATTTTTGTTTCTTACTTCCATGTGGTAAGTTGCCATGACGGCCCCACTCTCTGTCTCTTTCAGTCTCTCACTTATATTGTAAAAGGAACAAATGGAGTTGGCCTAACTTTTAGCCACATGATGATCTGTCTTGCTGTCTTGACTTCACATCATTGCTTTCATACATTGGGTGTCTCATTAATTTGGGCTCAGCAGCTTGTTAGAGGGGAAATGAAAACTTAAACCTAAGACCCAAAAAGGGCATTTCCTTCCCTCTAAATTAAGCACTTCAACCCATATTTATTATAGGGTGTAACTGGGAGTTATGGACAGTTGAATAATTATAATAATGTGGTAATTAAACTTCTAATTTGTTACTCTCTCATGTGTGTGTAGCTCCTTTTGAAATCTCATATCTTAAGAATGATGGGATCTTGTAGGAATGATGAGACCATAATCAATCACATGCTGTAACTCAGTATAATAAAGAACCTCATCCTCATTCCTAATATTTTGATTATTGTCTATTTTTCAGTGGATTAAGTTTAATAATTCACTTCCAGACCTCTAGAAAGATGATAAAAATATATAATCCATTCCCAAATTTGGCCACTGGTAAACTTATAAGAAGAGTTGTATTAATGGATGTTATTTGTGTATTTTGTTTTCTGAAGTATCAATGCATATATTTTCTCCCACTGCGTTATAAGCACCTTAAAGAGAAAAATGACATATTATTCAAAATTTTGGAGCCTAACACAATGTACAGAATATAGTGAGTACTCAATAAATGTTTGCTGAGTATAATAGATAACTGTACTATGTTAGTAAAGGGCTGATTTTCTACCTATAATTTTACATTTATCTCCATTATTCACATTTTAGGAAAACTGCGTGAGGAGTTATTTATAGGTTTTACATTTGACCTTTCCAAATGTATTAAAAATAAGTGTAGATTATTGGTGCATTTGATTTAGAAATTATAATTACATTCTCATGGAAGAGAGCCTGGAAATAGCAAAATGCTGCTCTTAGAGGCTGTCAGACAGCTCATCCTATCCATCATCCTATTCCTTATGTTGTTGAATGAATAAATATACAATTTAATTTGTTGCATTAAGAGCTACATAACAATTTTATTTGTTTTACAATTTTAGAGAGGTTCAGTTTAGTTAGTAATATACATAGAAAAATCCTGTCATGGTATTTTGTATACAGAATATATGAGAAAGGGATTACTTTTATCTTTCTCATTTTTGTACATTTTCTATCTTTTTAGAATTTCTACAGTTCTCCATTGCTGTTGAACAGTAGAAGGCCAGTGATTTTCCTTTTTTTCTTTTGTGTATATATATTTTTTTTAACGCTGGTGAGCTTGTACATGACCAATAGAAATGTATTCATAGAGGGCAGCTACCTCCATTACTGAAACTTTATAAAGAGCTTGCTTATGTGAAATTTTATATTTGAAAAGCTTGTAGTAAGGTAAACAGTTCTGTTTCAGGCCACTCATGACTCTATCAAATGAGACTGATATAGCAAGAAGATAAAGTAAAATTGAATAAAATTTGGTTTGGCAAACTGTACCTTTAAATTCTTTTCTCTACTAAAATGCCATAGGTGCTGAAAATTGCAGCCTTTGAATATTGAAAATTATGTCTTTTTGTGACTCCATTCAAATCCTAGAACATAACAAGTGTCAACTTGATTGGATTGAAGGATACAGAGTATTGATCTTGGGTGTGTCTGTGAGGGTATTGCCAAAGAAGATTAACATTTGAGTCAGTGGGCTGGGAAAGGCAGACCCACCCTTAATTTGGGTGGTCACCATCTAATCAGCTGCCAGCATGGCTAGAATATAAGCAGGCAGAAAAATGTGAAAAGAGAAACTGACCTAGTCTCCCAGCCTACATCTTTCTCCCATGCTGGATGTTTCCTGCCCTCAAACATTGGACTCCAAGTTCTTCAGTTGTGGAACTTGGACTGGCTCTTCTTGCTCCTCAGCCTGCAAACAGCCTACTGTGGGACCTTGTGATTTTGTCCATTAATACTTAATAAACTCATATATATATATATACATATATATACACACACACACACACACACACATATACACACACATATATATATATATATATACACACACACACACATACATATATATATGTATATATTCCATTAGTTCTGTCCCTCTGGAGAACGTTGACTAATACAACTACTCAGCACCTCATGATGTAAGTTCTCCAGAACTTCTTGGTGGCAGAATTTTAGGAAGTAATGAGACTCTTTGTAGAATGCCATGAAATATACATTGTTGTAGTTTCACTATTCTGTACACAGTCACAACCACAAAGGCTTATGTGCAGGGCAGTAGAGGAGCTCATGAACCATGAGCATCTTTTCAAAAGTATGGCATTGTGAGCAGGAGCTCAAATCTGGATTCAGAGGTGAGTCCAAATTCCAATTTTACTAATTACTAAAGGGGGCTCCTAGGAAAGTAGCTGACTCCCTCTCTGGCAGAAATGGCCAGCTGTTCATCAGAATCTGTAATATTACCCGTTGTGTGGAGATGTTCCCAAGCAGAGACTTCCCAGTCATGGACTCAGTTTCTTAATCATCTTTGCATTTCTATGAAGCTATGTGACCACCTCTCATGAATGAAAGGTAAGCAGGAATAAAGTGTGTTATTTCTTGGCTCACGTGATTAAAAAGGAAGAGTGCCTCCTTTCCTCTTTCTTCCTCTTCTACAGTGACTTTGGAAGCCAAGTGTTGAAGATAGCGGAGCTACAACAATGAATAGCTTGAGTCTTGAATCACTGCATGGCACACCATCTGCTCAGCACTCTCATCGACCTGTTGTGTGTAAGAAAAGAAATAAATGTATATTTTAGCTGCTAGGATTTCAGGGCTTATCTGTTCTAGCAGCCAGTGTTGCCTTAACTACTGTAATCATTAAACTTCAGTTTTTCTCACTGATATAATGAAGATAAAGGTATTTATGCTTTCCTTATATATTCAATGACTATGAGTGTTCTAGATGAGCTAATGCATGTAGAACACGGAAAAGAGAAGGTTCTCAAAAAATGTTAGAATTAATCTTGTGAAGGTTTACTCTTGTTATTTTTATACGATCTCTGTGAATTTTACCAACACCAGTGTTTCCTGGATGATAAGCAGTAGCAGATACCAAGGGATTAAAGATAAATACATTTGGAAAATAGTTAACACTGAGAATATAGTCACTGGTGTCATTTCTTTCCCTGTGAATCAGGAAAAGGTTTCTATTTCTTCGGGTTTGCTGAATTCAGCATACTGCAAGCAAGATTACCTTGAAATTATGTTGAGCAAACAGTGTAGCTTTTCTCCATACGTAAAAATGCAGGATCACAGAATAGTGCCTACATCTGTGCCTCATTCCATCTGCACTTTACTCGCTTGTTTTAAAAGATTCATTTTAGAGAATCTATTATCCTCAGGTGTTACATTGGTTGATTTTACTCGCTCATCTTTAAAGCAGGAGAGATGACATTCATTGGTAAAATTCCTAGGGAATAGAGGCACAGGTTCAGTCATGAGCTTCTGCATCAGGCACTGAAAAGCATGAAGCAAAAGATAGTATGAAGGGAGTTGAGTAAACCAGTGAGAGAAATGGCACAGCTGGTGCAACAAGTCATGTGAGGGATATGCAAGAAATGAGGACACTGTTCTCAAATCTGCTCAAAATCACACACTTCAATTTATTCCTGGGTCACAGTCTCAAGACTTCTGAATTTTACTATGCACACAGTCCTTGGTTGTATTATTTTGCTAGTAAAGCCTTCCTGACTCTTTGAAGAAAAGGGATCATTGTTTCCTCACAAAGAACAGGCCAACATTCAAGTGCTATTCCTCTCTTCAAACTTTATTCCCTGTAAAATATCTATACTTTAGTGTACAAAGTACAACAGTGTGTTATTTTTACAAAGACATTTTCAAGTTTGTGCCTATATTGGCTGTTGTTATTTTAGATTATTTTTATTTGGCACAGTATGGTATGATATTAAGATTGTTATACCCTAAGTTGGGATGATGAAATTGATATAAACAAATAGAGTAAAAAGCTTCTTTAGAAATATGATTTACACTTTATGTCCCTTCTTTTTTGACCGAAGATAGAAATGTTTTTGGAGAAAATAACAGAATATAAGATATACATTCTGCAGAACAACAAAATATAACCATTCTCATTCTGTGGGTCCTCATATGGTCTTAGACAGAAAACTAAGTAGTTATTCAATACGATTTTGTTAAATCAGTTTGGTATTGATGTATGTAACAAAATCTAACCCTGTGTTTATTTTCAGAGTTCAGATAGGTTTACATTGTGAGAAGATTGAATTCAGGTCACTAACACCATAGGTGAATATCTCAGTAGTGGGCTATATGCCTATTAGTACAGAAGCTTCTATTGACTGAGCATTTCTATCATGTAAGAGTGTTTTCTGAGCTGCTCAGTCTCTGTCACTTAATGTCTGGGTGAAGAACTGACCGCCTCAGGTAAGACTAAGGACCCTTGATCCAAATGGCCATTAAATACACCTGACCTGAAGGGTATTAACACTGCAGACATCTCCGAAACTCCAAAAAAATCTGTAGAATGAAGTTTTCTTATATTTAAAGGTTCAGTTTGTATTCCTGTTTTTCCCTTGTAGAGTTTTATTCTTGTGCTAGCATATGACCGGTAGGAAACAACATGTGACTTACTCCACTAGGATTTCTATGTGTGTTTTATATATATACATACATATATATAATATAAATTATATATAAATCTATAGTTATATATTTAAAATATGTTACATATAAATCTATAGTTATATATAAAAATGCTTATATACAAACTATCATAGTTATGTTTATGTATATAAATATATATGAATTTTTATATATGAATATATATAAAATTAAGATATATACATACAAACTGTTGCCTTAAGTTCATCAAAACGTCTTTTAAATTTAATGTATAGAAGCAACATCAAAAGGTATAATTTAACAGAGCTTCTAAAAGGAAACTGAAGTTCTGAATGTTCCTCCTGATTTGGTGATTTACTGCTTCTGTTACTCTAAATAAGTTACTTGTTCTCTTGGATATTCAATTTCTTTAATGGTAAAATTAAAAGCATAATTTTTTATCATGTGTCAGTACAGTAGTGAAAATTTAAGAAAATATAAAAGAGGCTTTTGTATTATTGCACAATTTACACTTTATATATTTAATTGACTATAAGTTCAATAAAAACAAATCTTTGTGTTATCAATTAGTAATTTTTTACAGATTCATTAGCTAAAGTATATGTCCACCTGGTTATATTTTCCCACATATATAATGCAAAATTTAACTTACCATCGTGACTTCTTTGACAATACTCACAAATCCTTTTTCTTGACACGATATAGATATTATTACACATGCATATTATTTATATATTATTCATGATTTTATCAGACATTTAATAGAATTTAAATGAACTGCAGTACTTCGAAAAATTTCTCTTTAGAAAACTGGGGAAATCTCTAAGAACACTGCATTCATAATAAATTACTGATATTCTCTTCCTCAGGAAGAGAAATGAATACACAAATAGTTGGAGGAACATCTCTTCCACTGGATAATCTTTACCTTTCTACTTGTTTTCATCCAAGTGTTCTAAGTAGCAGACTCTTAGGCACGACTTTGACGTCAAGAAATGATATTAATCCATGTGTGAATGTGCTCCAGATTTCTCTCTGTGCTGTTACAATGTGATTTTCTCACGATGTAAGGCAAAGGGTCATTTTTGAATGTGCTCAGACACATTTTCCCTATTCAGAAGACAGAAATTGTTGAGCTTGAGGGAAATCTTTTTTTTCCCCATAGCTTTCCCAGCCCAGAAATGTTCAGCTGCAGATCCTGGCCTCTTCACACTTGATTCTCAAGTTCAGAAGTGCAAATCCTTTTTTAACAAGGTAATGCAACCCTGGTGCTAAACTGAAATATGAGAACATATCTACTCTTTTTATTATTTTCTTGCTTAGTTCATATATATGCCCTCAGTGATTTGTTTGTTTTTTTGATATGGAGTCTCGCTCTTTTTGCCCAGGCTGGAGTGTGGTGGCGTGATTTCAGCTCACTGCAACCTCTGCCTCCCAGGTTGAAGTGATTCTCCTGCCTCAGCCTCCTGAGTAGAGCGTCTGGGATTACAGACTCCTACCACCACACCCGGCTAATTTTTTATTTTTAGTAGAAGCGGGGTTTTGCAATTTTGGCCAGGCTGGTCTCGAACTCCTGACTTCAGGTGATCCGGCCTGCCTCGGCCTCCCAAAGTGCTGGGATTACAGGCTTGAGCCACCACGCTCAGCTGGCCCTCAGTGTTTTTATTTCAGATATTTAATAAGATATTTTGGTTAATTATTCTACAGCTAAATAAATTCTCCTCTAATTTGCCCATCACTGTTAACTTAAACAGTTTTTCTTTCCCCCTTAATAAATGACAGCTTTCTTTCATCTTTGGTCATATTTGGTGTTCAAGCTTGTTTTCCATAATATTGATAAAAGTGAGTAAAATGCAGAGGTGCTGCAGGTTTTAGTTTGGCTTTAAGAGTTAGAGGAAGGGGCAGAGGGGGGGTTCAAAGCTTTTCATTTTATGGTACTGCTTGTAAAATGGACCTTGCCTGACACGCAATGTCGGAATGGCATGACTGGCCTGCTTCTGTATTCCTGTAGACATGGTAGGAGAAATGATTGAGAGTTTTTCCAGTTCTGCGTGGAAACAAACCAAAGCAATTTCAGTGTGTAACAAGAGTAAGGAGGAGACAGATGCTGTGCGGGCTCCAGTACCAGAGCCCAGGGATGAGAAGCTTCACTGTAAGATGTCCCATTATTGCTCCACAAGCTATTATGGGCTGCATCTCCCCAAGCGTGGGAGCTTGCCACTATGGAAACCTAAATAGAATGGCACTCAGTATTGAATGGCAAGGCCTCTGATCATAAATGAGATAAAACGAAAGACATTTGATGGTTATCACAGAAATAGACTTTCCTTACTTGGAATTTTCCTGCCCAAACATCCACAGGGAAAAGCTACATGTTGGCACTTCATAATTCATTTCAAGCATTTTGTTTGCAAGTCTCAAAGCTTGATTTCTTTTACAAAGTTTTTAAGTACTTCGATATTTGTATTTCTGTTTCAGAGTTTAAAATTCATTGCATCTAAAGAGCAATGTTTAGCTCTTTTTTATGTATTTTGTATTTTATTTATCTAAAAACCAATATGTTGCTTTCTATGGACTTCAGATGAATATTATTATGAAGTTAAATGAGCTTCTTCAGCAGTGAGCTCTGTGGAGTGAGATGCACCTTTTCTTCTAGTGTGACCATTTGATACGGAATAGACCAAAGGATTTTCCATCCCATTACTAGAATGTGTTTCTGTGACAAAGTTCTAGCAAGTTTTAGTCTGTGACCCATTTCAAGGGAAATTCTCTTTTCTGTTTTTTTTTTTTTCAGTTATGTCTTTTAATTTATACTTTCCAGATCTCATTCCATTTGAGTGAAATGTGAATAGATGAAGAGATGTGGTATCATAGCTCATTAAATAAAACTTTTCTGGTAACATGCTCCATCCTCACTGGTTATTTGAATTCAGATAAGCTTAAAGGAAAAGAACGAAACAAACTTATAAAGAAAATTGGAAGTTAATCACTGCCATTCTTCATAAACAAGCTCAGAGGCTGGGATATTTGACATGAGGACAATTAAGCTGCAGGATATTGAGCACACTCCAATGTTGGTGAGGACGGTCCATCCATTCTGCATATGTCTGTGTCTTTGGGACTTAGAGTCTGGCAAGTGGAAGAGGGATTTTATCTTGTTGGAAAATATAAATTGGAAAATCAACCCACATGAAATTGCAGAAGCTGAGGGGTGAGTGTCCTAGAAACTTTCTTTGCTTTTAGCTAGACTGCATTACATGATTCTATGTGTTCAGTATTTTTGGACACTTTCTGAAGAGTAGCTGGGATTGTAAAGACATTACTAAGGTGATAATTTAAATACTATGCCAGCATTCATATCAATTAAAAATAAACTCAGGTAGAAGCCTTGACCCAACTTTCTACCTTTTGCTGAAATTGGTTATTTAATTTCATTTTTCTTAGTTGAATATGTTTGGGTTTCTCTATGGTGCTTCTAAGAAGATTTTGTGTCTACATTTTGATGCTTTATGGCGTTTCTCCTCTCAGCGTTTCAGTGTGTTTGTGGTTGCTGTTCATGTTTAATCTGCTACTCTTAACTTTTAGCAGTGGGAATTAAAAGGGTTCAGGCATCTGGAACTATTTAAACATCAAAACTCTGGGCAACTTTCTCTGATAACCAAATCACAGTTATCCATGAACTTGGTCTGCGCAGCAGTTGAAGTTAAATGATACTTTATTTAGTGATCTTTATATAGCGTTTATTATTTATTAAGATCAGTTTTTAATTTTTTTTACAAGTGTTTATTTAGTCTGCATAACAAAGTCGTTAGAAGATATTATTTGTATTCTTAATTTTCAGATGAGGTAATTTAGGTGCAGAGAAGTTAAACCACTTTCACATTCACACAAGAGCAAGTGTTAGAATAAGGACTTAAGCCTAACCGGGATAGTTCTGAGGGGTACTGGGTTGAGTCCTGCACCAACGCCGTTAACCTTGATTTGCTGACCATCATGATAATTATGAAATCGAAACAAGGAATAAACTTAATAAATTAGTCAAATAGACTTTAATGAGGAAGCAAGTTTAAAGCAAATGGTCAGCAAACACTTTTTAAGCGCATAATATACCCCAAGCAGTATGCCTCCTAGCAGACTGCATTGATCGGCAAAGCGAGGTCCTCAGGAAGAGTGGCTGTCCAGGAATGGACCAGGTGAAATTAATCATGTTAAATCCTGAATTTAAAAGTACTCTGTTGGCTGTATTGTGTTGATTAACAATCAATACAAGAAATATGGATCTAATCTTTCCAAATCATAATTTGGGAGAATTTTATAAGAAGCGCCACTCTAATTTTGATTCTAGTAGCATTGTAACTGAGGCTTTAGAAATATATTGAGATTCCAATGCTATCACATAGCACTCTCAAATGTTTTGGTCTCAGGATTTCTTTACATGCTTGGAAATTTTTGAGAACCACCTCCTCTCCGCCCCACCACCAAAAAGCTTTTGTTAATGTTGGCCATATCTCTCAATGATATTTATATTAGAAATTAACATAGAAAAATTTAAAACTAATTACTAAATCACTTTAAAGTGACAGTAATAATCCCATTGCATCTTGACACAAATGGCATGTTTTAATAAGAAATAACTATCTTTTTCAAAACAACACAAAAATGAGTGACATTTGCTATGCTTTAGGTGTAATTTATTTGTCCCCACCAAAACTCATGTTGACATTTGATCCTCAATGTGCCAGTGTTGGGAAGTGGTGCCCCATGGCAGGGGTTGGGTTTTGGAGGTAGATCCATGAATGGCTCTGTGCTGTTCTGGTGTTAATGTGTTCTCACTTTGTTTTTGTTTTTTTTTTTAAGACACAGGTTCTCACTCTGTCACCGAGGCTGGAGCGTAAGGGTACAGTCATGGCTTACAGCAACCTTGAACTCCTGGGCTCAAAGGATCCTCCCACTTCATCCTCCTCAGTAGGTAGGACTACAGGCAGACCCCAGCACGCCTGGCTGAGTTCTCATTCTTGAAAGATTGAATCAGTTCTCATGGGAATGAATTAGTTCCTGTGAGTGGGTTGTTAAAAAGCCAAATGCCCTTAGGTTTTCTCTCCTTCACACATGTCTCCTTCCCATTGCCTTTCTCTGCCATGTTGTGATGCGGCATGAAAGCCCTGTCCAGAAGCCAGGGCCATGCCCTCGAACTTCTTGGCCTGTGGACCCGTGAGCTTAATAAACCACATTTCAAATAAATTTTTAGGTATTCTGTTATAAGCAAGACAAAGTGTACTAATAGAGCATTGTTTTAAATTTTTACAAATTTTTTTATTGTGTGGCTTAATAGAAAGCTAGATTCTTAGATTTGCTTCTGTAAACATTGTTAGACTCTTACACATTAAAACTCCTCTGGAGAGCTCTATTAAGAATGAAAGTGAAGCAGAGAAATTAACATCTTGGTTTATTATAAAAGTAGTTTGGATGTTACGGTAACCCTGTGGTTCTCTGGCCATGCTTGGCGAACAACTGCTACTGACAAATTAATCTTTTGTTATGCTCTATGTTTTAGCCTCTTTTCATCTGCTACTATCTGAATTTGAACTTCAGCAGTTGAGTGTATTGATTATGATTTTCTCTCTGTTTTTTGTTTTTTTGAGATGGAGTTTCACTCCTGTTGTCCTGGCTGGAGTGCAGTAGCACTATCTCGGCTCACTGCAACCTCTGCCTTCTGGGTTCAAGCTATTCTCCTGCCTCAGCCTCCAAGTAGCTGGGATTACAGGCACACACCACCACGCCTGGCTAATTTTTCTATTTTTGGTAGAGATGTGGTATCACCATATTGGCCAGGCTGGTCTTGAACTCCTGACTTCAGGTGATCCACCTGCCTCAGCTTCTCAAAGTGTTGGGATTACAGGTGTTAGCCACTGCGTCTGGCTGAGTATGATTTTCAAATACTAGGTGACTCCTTCCTAGCATTGTATATTTTAGGTATATTAAATGTCCAGGAATTTTAAAAAATTTAAATGAAAGCACGTGACAAGTTTCAAGTACTCCAACAATTAAGAAGCTACAATATGGTGTACAGTGCACACAAGGTGAATTGAGCATCAGATAAATTGAGACAGGCAGATAGACAGAAAGAAAGTGTTAGATGCATATGTAACGATACTTAGGCATCTATATTTGGCTTAATAAAAACAGTGTTTCTTATGTATTGTCTCATAATGTAAATTAACAGTTTAATACTTTTCTATTAACGTATCTACCTAGACTCCTTTTTTAAAAAAATAATCTGCAGAGGTGGGTATATTGATGAAATTAGTAATGGTAACACTACTGTTGTACAGTTTTGAAAATAGTGTCTGGGTTGGAATAGCCAATGAAATAGTAGATATTTATAATTTTTGCAATGCTTTTAAATGTGTTAATTGTTAATACTAGTTTGACTAGTTTATTGTGGCTGAAATGCAGGCTCACACTTAGTAAAGAGGCACTTACTGTTTCTAAGTTCTATTATGGGATGTGAAGGTCCTTTAGTTTTCCCAAGGTTAGATAGGCATTGGGGCTTTTAATTTCACATGGGATGCTTACAAATTGCCTTCTATTTACACATAGCTTTTGAGTCTTATTTTCCCTTTTAGTGTCCAAATCTGTCAAGCAAAGAGCCTTTTTAGCAAAAATTGTAATTTAAAGAGAATAATTGTTTCAGAAGAGTAGTGAAAAATGTTCAGATTGACATTTTGAAGGAAAGCTCGAACAAAAGAAATTAATTTTATTTCAAGAAAAGAGAAAAAGTTTTCTTACCATAACATAGTAAACATTTTGGCAAAGAAAAAAAAATAGCAAGTATGAGTACATGCGTGTGTGTGTGCCCTTTTCAAGAGAAGTTGACACTAAAATGATGCTTCAGATGCCAGAGTGAAGAGGTTTCTGGTCGAAACATTTAATTATTATCCAAATAGGGTAGAGAAACAAAGTCTAATTTCTTTCCTGAATTTGGAAGTGCTTGGTGTGGATAAGATGTCTGAGTGGCAGCTGCAACTTGCCAAGCAGCATCACACAATAGGAGTATTCTGTTTCTCAGTTATGGAGGGGACTCGAAGGCCTTCTCCCACATTTGGAGATGAGGAATCCTCTTCTTTCTTTGGCAACTTCCCTTAGCAGCTTTAAGAGAGTTTGTTACCCATTTCCAAAAGTGTGTTCCTAAAGATGGTGAATGTTAAAGACTGACTTAAAATGTGTATACATTATCATAGAGCAAATTATAACAAAATACATAAATAAATGCATTATAAATTAATAAGACTATTTTCTTTTTTTTTCCCCATTTATTTTATTGCATTTTAGGTTTTGGGGTACATGTGAAGAACATGCAAGATTGTTGCATAGGTACACACGTGGCAGTGTGATTTGCTGCCTTCCTCCCCATCACCTAATAAGACTATTTTCTTCTTCTTTTTTTGATCAGGTGCATTTATTCCTTATTTTTCTTTTGTTATTATTTTTGCTTTTGTTTTTGAGACAGGGTCTCATTCTGTCACCCAGGCTGGAGTGCAGTGGCGTGATGTAATATCAGCTCACTGCAGCCTGGACCTCCCAGGCTCAAGCGATCCTCTCACCTCAGGCTCCTGAGTAGCTGGGACTTCAGATGTACACCACTACACCTAGCTAATTTTTTGTATTTTTGGTAGAGATTAGGTTTCACTGTGTCGCCCAGGCTGGTCTCCAATTCCCAAGCTCAAGTGATTCGCTTGCCTCAGCCTCCCAAAGTGCTGGAATTATAGGCATGAGCCACCATGCCTGGCCTGTTTCTGTGTTTAGATATGCATCTGAAGCCTCTATAGTCTGAAGTTTTTCTTTAAAATTAGTGATAGGTTTAAGCTTGTAGAAATAAACTCCTTTCCAGTCAATTGCTAAAATGCAATATTTAATAATTAAGTCAAATTGTGCCCCAAAGTCGATGTTAACTACACTCTGTTGATAAGTTGGAACACAATGTGACTTTGAGCTATTCATTCTGGCCAATCAACAATCAATTATGGAAGCCAAATCAATCACACCACAGCCCACACCAATGGTTAGGAAGGTCAGAATGAAGAAAGAGGAAATGATGGGGTTGATTTCACATGTATAAACATAGTCAAAAGTAATAAGGAACTCTACCATTCCTTGGGATGCAATACATAGCTCTCCATGTGGAGTATAGTTTGTGAAAATAGTATTTCTACTTGAGTTGTGGAGTTAGATTTTTACACATTCTATCCTGACAAGAAATCATATCTGAAAGCTGATATATAAAGGAGTCCCTGAACTAATGAGACCTGTATTTTGTAACTTTATTATAAAGTAATGATGTTTTGTAATATAACATCTCAGTTAAACATACATATAAAATTTTAAAATACTTTTATTAATCAAAGAATACATATATATATATAATTGCTTTGCACTCTAACCCAATCTGTAACAATGCCCCCAAAGTCTCCAAAGAGGAGCCCAGTGGAGTGATTCTTGAGGAAGTAAAATCAAATCATTTATTATTCAGAAGGGTGGCAGATTTACCAATACACAAAGTTGCTGTCCCAAAATGCCCATTCTTTTGTAGTCCTTGTCCTAATATTTAAATTTTTTTCTATTGCTTATCGTAAGTTAACTGTCGTCACCTGATTGGAAGAACTCACCTTCAAATATTTTGGTTTCTTCACATAAAATTTTGCCATGATACAGAACACTAGGTTTGCTCTTTCTTGCGGTTTTGAATTCATTTTAGGTTTCACTGATGGAAAATAGAGAAGGAAGATCTAATGAAACAGCAAGTCCATAAGGGTGGGGGCCAGAAGTTGAAGTTGTAACAGGATTCAGATATGATCCAGTATGTAACAGGATTCAGAACTTAGAGGATAATGAACTGCAGAAAAATTCTTTGGAAGGTAAAAGCTAGAGAACAATTCTGAGTCAAAGGCAGCTATTGTGGTGCAGTTATTTAGATTTCAAATTTGAAAAGAAATCATTGTTTCACAGACCGAAAGGTGAGCCACTGGTATCTGTCATCAGCAAACAGGAAAAATGAAGAAGTACCTTTCTTCTATAGGTTGCAATGCACAAGTACAAATGTACCAGTAGAATACCTAAAATACAAGAGCAATCAGTTCTATGAGTTGAAACTGAGTTTGTTCTTGAGCCAGTACTGTTTACAGAGTTCTATGAGGAAGGACGTCTGTAAAATATCTTACAATGTGTTGTCTTCTATTTTGAGAGAAAGGGAAAGTATCTTTCCACTGTGAATATACCCTTTGT
Source organism: Cebus imitator (assembly GCF_001604975.1). Classification (NCBI taxonomy): domain Eukaryota; kingdom Metazoa; phylum Chordata; class Mammalia; order Primates; family Cebidae; genus Cebus; species Cebus imitator. Next base: position 1,010,807 of record NW_016107480.1, on the reverse strand, counting down.
GTTAATAACTGTGAGGACATGACAAGGCTAAACAATTGCTTCTTTCTTCTGTCAGAGTTTCGTTTGCTTTGGTTAGTGCCATTGTTTGAGAGCATTAAACAAGTTTCCACGTTTTAGGCCTCTTGACATTTTTTGATGTTCCACATAACTGCAACGGAATAACTTGATGAAACAATTCAAGGCAGCTGTGCTCTGATCCTCACTTGCCCTCCAAGGATAAGATAACACATTTGATAAACACATTTACTTTAATGCCAAGTTCCCCAGGTCTGGCAGACATTATCATATACATAAAACTGATATGAGCCTTCATCCTGAGGGAGAAGAGGGTTAGAAATGAAGGTAAACCTGGATCCCGGTTTGAGACGAAGTTTCACTCTTGTCGCCCGGTCTGAATCTAGGCTCACTGCAACCTTTGCCTTCTGGGTTTAAGCAATTCTCCTGCCTCAGCCTCCCAAGTAGCTGAAATTACAGGCTCCTGCCACCACACCCAGCTAATTTTTGTATTTTTAGTAGAAACGGGTTTTCACCATGTTGACCAGGCTGGTTTTGAACTTCTGACCTCAGGTGATCCACTTGCCTCAGCCTCCTAAAGTGCTGGGATTAGAGGCATGAGCCACCATGCCTGGCCCCGGATCCTGGTTTTAACCCTACAACAGACTAGTCTCATGAACTCAAGTATTTATAAATACTGAATCTGAGATTAGCTTTGCCCAGGGTTTTCCATACATAGATATCGATAGGACATGACCCTTAAATAATTCGAAGTCAGAGAAAAACTGTTTTGTGGAATTAGTTGTACAGAGCGTTTGCTCACTCAGGTCTGTTGTCCAGGAGCCCAAATGGTAGAGGGAAGAGAATGTGGAATCTGGAATTAGGAAGGTCTGTGCTGGAAATCACCTGCTATTTAACAACTGCTGATGTTGGTTTCTTATACTCTCTGAGTCCCAGATCGTTATCTCTAAAATTTAGAATAATAATATCCACCTCACAGGATTGTTAAGAATGCTAATTGAGATTAAATGTGTAAAGTACATGGCACAAAACATTTAATAAATATTAGTACTATTTAATTTAGCCCAAGGGCCTCGCTAGGTTTTTAGAGCTGCTTTCCCTCCTCTTATTGGCTCTGTTGTTTACATGATAATCTCTTCAGTTTTCCTTTTCTCTAAAGTTTTATTAGTATTTCAATATATGTTTCTTATATTGAGAACAATTTCCTATATAAAGTGGAACATATTGGGGGAACTTTTCAATAGCCAGCCCAGAGGCTAAAGAAATAAACAAAAAAATAGGTGTTTTACACGTTCTTATTCTGTCGATGAGCCCTAGAGAAGATTGTTCTAGGTTTTAACACATTCGCATCCAGGACCAAGATGATTTTCTTCACTCTCCAACCCAATGATCTTTTAGTTTTAACATGAGTAAATCTAAGCATCGAAATACAGCATTTCCAACATAATTGTTTTTACGCATTTAATATTTTATCTCATGCAGAAAGAGGAGTTTCTGGAAAACCATGCCTAAAGTGATCAGCTATTGTAATCCTTGGAGAGTGTAACAGTAAAAATTGTCTTGAACATTTATGTAAAGCTTCTGGAAGGAGGCAGGAAAGACAGCCTTAACCAATGAATACAACTTTCACTTTTAAGGATCTGCAGTGGGGGTGATTAATTAGTAAAAATGGTCCCTGATACAAAGTCTACTTAATGTCCACTGGATATCGCAACAAAGGTCTTTTATTGTTTCTTCTTGATTAGGAAACCTAACTTGCCTAATCAAAGACCAGATTCTTTCTTAGCAGTAAGGTAAAGAAAGTGGGTAATACTTTTTGTTTTTCCTTTCAGAAATGGAAAAAGCTCACTAAAGAAGAGAAGGGACATGCTTCACCCAGGTGGGCAATATTGCTTCTTTAACCCCAGACGCAGCTATAGGGGCTTCCAAGTATATAAAGGGAAGAAGGCATGTGAAAATGGAATTCACCCTGCAAGTGCCCACTGTATTCCTATGTACTCAGGAGACGAGATTTGGGTTTGAATCCATTCTGTGGCTTTCTTTTACAAATTTCATTCCAGCTTAACATTGTCTCTCCAATTACCAATAATTTCCATTTCAGTAACAACATTCACCTATTCTGGAGAATAGCTCAGCCTCAAATTGGGTAATACCACCCCATTGTGTCAAACTGAGATCCCGTGACACCTGCCAACCTATACGTGTGCCATGCATCAGCTGCTGCTACTTGTTACCCAACTGCTGCCTCTGGTCAATTAACAAAAATAATCTTTCATGAAGGCAACTCATTGGCAGAGATTTTCTTACTTAGTAAGTCTTTCCACCTCTTGTATTATAACAGAGAGGCCAAAACAAAATGAAAATTAAGATTGTCATCAGTAAGGTCTCGGGGTTAAGTAAATATACTCCTTTTGGGTTGCCTTTGAAACAAGCCAAATCTTCCCTTAAAAATCAGAGTTTGAATTAAATTCTATGTCTCTCAACCTGCAATCCACAATGAACAAGCTGAACTACAGCCTTAAACAACAGAGAAATCCTTGGAACCAACATTTAATTAAAAAGACCATTAGACGGTGCCTCACTGGAAACGCAGAACATGCTTAAATGAATTTTTCAATATGTAGATAAATGTTTTACCGTTAGGGTTTCTTAAAGGAAGTAAAAATTGGCAACTCATTAAGAGTGTCGATAGGTGCTATAAACAGACAACAAGTACCTCTGGCATGTTTCATGGTTTAGACATCAAAAGAAAAAGTCATAAAATCTACTTGCTTTAAAACAAAGCACATATTTCCCCCCACCCCCCAACCCCTCCACCCCTCCACCCTCCACCACAAGGCTGCTATCTATTAGCTACTCATATGTGGAGGAAAAAAAAAGTTACAAGTCCTTTAATCAGATATATCTGAAGAGTTTTGGGAATAAATATGAAATAGTGAAGCATGTATGTTTTTGATGTTTTCTATTTTCTATACTATGCAAATGAGAATGACCTTGGTGGTTTAAAACCTTCATCCTCTCTGTTTCTAATAATACCTGCAATCAGTTTTGTGTATTAAAAGCTTTGTTAATAATCTACAAGTGGTAGGTGACCTCAGCGATTTAGTTCTGTGGTTTAAGGCATGACCAAGATTGTGTTTCTGTTTTCCCCATTTTGTAGATAAAAGTATAATGTTAAAAGTACTGACAAAAATGAGTAGTTGCTATAAATATGTGAATCGAATGGGAATTTTCTGGACTTTGTTATTATGAACATTGCGCACAGAAAAAGCCAATGCTCACACCAGAATGTCAATGGGGTAGGGTACCAAGCCAAAGAAAAAGGGCATAGAGCCCACTTTGGTACACCTGGAGTATATTACACACATGGGGTTGATCTTTTCCTTGAAGCCAAAAAGCTCTCCACAGTACATGGTAGAGCAGGGTAAAGCTGGAAATTAATCACCCAGTGCTACCAAGGCAGTTCATTACATGCAATTGACAGCCTCCTCTCTGTATTTTTAGGTGGCTAAGAATCAAGTAGTTGCACATCAAAATGTGATTTTTTTTCTTGCTTCTTGGCACAAGACTCTTATCTGTCATCATTTCATGTCCTCAAAGGCCTGAGAGAAGCTGCCATCCTTGGGCAACAAAGGATGACATGCAAAGCAGCTCAGAACTTGAGTTGTTTCAACAGATGCTGTTTTATGTTTTGCCAAAGAATGGCCCTTTTTATTTCTGTCATGAATGCAGTCTTTCTTTCAGTTTCTAAATGTTTTCCAGTATTAACCCTAATCCTTATCTATCATTCTTTTAGGATGATGGGCTGTCCCTTTTCCTTTGGAACCGGCATAACCTTCACCATGTAAATACATATTGCAAAGAAATAGAAACTTGGTGCTGTTTACCTTACAGCTCCTGCTGATTTCTTGCAGTGGGGGAGAGGAGGATTGCACTTCAAGGTCAGAGTAGCTGAGCCAAGTTATTCCAATGTAAGAAAAAATGCTAACATTGAAATGAACAATTTTACCCTGTAAAGATTCTCTGCCTAGGGAAACAGAAAGATTAGAAAAGGGAGGTGGTAGAGGAAAGAACTAGAATAAACAGAGCAAGCTCAGAACAATTTATTCCTATGTTTGTCTCTTGAAACAGAACCAGGAAAGACCCATGAAGGTCTGAGTTAATGTAATTTATAAGAAGAGAGGCTCCCCTCCAAGGCAATGAAATGATCTCTTTCCAAGTATGTAATCAGGAGTGGCTCCCATAAACCCGAGGTATGTCAGGGCAAAGATGGTATTCCAGGACTTTATAGCCTCTCCAGTTTTGGCCTCAGAGAGAGCGCCTAATTAACCATTCAGGGATTCAGAATTGTTAGTCAAAGTTGCTCTGACGAAATTTGGAGGGTTGTTCTATTTCTTGTCACAAGTTGACTTGTTCGAAAGCATGGCCTCAGAGATCTGATTTCCTGCATTGAGCTGCTATTTTCTTACCTTGAGGCAGGCAAAGGGCTAGTCAAACTTGAAAACTGAAACTTCTCCCATTGTTTTCCCTCAGAGCATTTTAAGTTTGTTTGTTTGGTCTGTTTGTTTTGTCTCTGGTACAGTTCTTTATTTTGCTTTTCAAGTGCAAGGCTACTGTGCTGGTGGTAATGGAGGGGGTACGTAAAGGAGCGAAGAATACTTGCTTAAGGAAGTTCGCAGAGTGGATGCTCTGTATCCAATAATAACAATGAGGACAGAAAGAATGTAGTTGAAGATATGAGAGGCAAGGTAATTCAGAGATTTCCACAGGTTTAGAAGATTACTGCCCAGATCCTTCTGTTTCCCTCTTTAGTCTCTAGTGAGAGTTATTAAAATAGCCACCGTCTACCTGCCCATTCTGCACAGAGGAGGGATATATGAAGACAGCAAGAAAGCACTAGCCTATGTGTAGGGTGATATGCTTTACAGCCATGCTCGATTACCATTTTTGATCATGGGCCTAGAAATAACCATCTGGGCAATCAGACTTTTGCATTAACATGCAATGTTGGCTAAATCCACAGGCAGCTGGCTGAGTACTATTTAAACTCAGTGCTGAGATAGGAGTCAGACCTGACAGGCAGTAGTTAGGGTACACTCATCTATTCTACCCATGTCAACAGTAATGATACTGTAATTCTTTCCAAAATGTGGCTCTTTTTGCTATGTTTTGACAAGCTGGCTGTTATTCTAACTTTCTGTATTATTGGAAATACATAGACTAGACACTGATACACATATATGCATATGCATGTGTTTATATGGCTGTATATATTTATGGAAGAATCCATCACAGTCAATCATCCATATTTATTATGTATACTATGCAAAGTACTTTATTGTGTGAGGTAGAAAAATATGGAAAAATTATAAGCACACTAAATCCAGGGGAGGTTGATTCAACTATTTTCCGGACCCTCACTTTGTGTTTCCATTAAGTGATTTAGAGAGATCGGGCAGTATCCGATATCATTTGTAGGTCTTTAATTCTATGATTCCATCATTTTGGATAGAAATTAAGTATACTGTTAAAGAGACATGACTGGATTAGTGGTTACAAGCTTAAGCTTTGGTGTCAGATTCACGTTAAATGCAGGCGTAGCTTCTGCCACTTAAAAGTTCTATGACCCTGTGGCATTTATTAAATTGGGCTTTAGTATCCCCAACTGTAAAATGGGAAATTGCAATTGTGATCTAGCTCATCGGGTTGTTTTATAGATTAAATGTGATAAGGCACGTAAAGCATTTTTCAGAAATCATGGTAAAGGACAATTATTACAAAAATGTTAGTGCTTTTATGCTATCATGATGGTAGTTATGGAAGCATTGGGGAAAAGTCAGTCAGCAGAACTCAAGAAACTTTATTCCTTTGCACTGCCTTTTTTTGTTGGAAAACTGTTGACTGGATAGATTTTTTTTTCCTCTCCTGAGGAAAAGTGAAGTTGTGCATTTCTTTGTACAGTTTGGAAGTAAAAAGATGATCTCATGTGTAAATCATGTGAATTTATGTTAGTTCTAATCATTCCCACAAATATATCCAGGCTTTACATGAGATAAACACAGGCATTTATTAAATCAGTTCATAAGCAGTGAAGATATATATGTATGAATTTGTGTATAAACACATAAAATCATTTGGGTATTTGTATGTTTGTAGGAAAGGGCCAGTAACTATGGATAGAGTAGAAGTCAGAAAATGCAGATTTAAGTAGGGCTTTGATGCTAACTTGCAGTGTCATTGTGGATAAGGTACTTGATCTTTCTAGTCTCAGTTTGCTTCTTTATGCAGCTAGGGCTTTACCTATTAAATGATCTCAGCTCTAACACTGCCCTGAAATCTCATGACTCTTTGTCAACAGTAGCTCCATGAATGATAACCTAGCATAACTAGAATGAACCAGTTCAATATTTCTCAAATTAGAATGGAAAGTCTCAAGAGTCCAGACAATGTCAGCTCAATCAGCAATCTCAAGACCTCCTGACCAAAAGTTGTCCTGTTCAGATGGCCCTGTCCCCACACTGCCTGCAGCCAAAAATCCAAAGAGACATTCACAGCTATTTGTCAAGCACTGCACTTGATGCTAGAAATCTAAGCTAGAAAGTACGTTTTCCTAATAAGGAAGACATGTAATATTTACACTATTTTAAAGGCTGGCAAGCACACAGAAAAAATACTAAATATTCCTGGTAAGCTCTGATAAATTGACACACAGGTTTCTTTGGAGATGAGTTTTAAAGGATGTCAGAGAATTGATCTCTTGATAAAGTAATGATGAGATAGCAAAAGTTCTCATGCAAAGGAACAAAAAAAATTTTAAAGATACAAAGGTGTGGGAAATCTTGGTATATTCAGAGAATAGAATTACTGTGGATGTAAAATACAGAACATTGGTTAAGAGGCCAGATACCAGAGTCAAATGATTTAGGTTCAAATACCAGCTCCATCACTTAGGTGCAAATATGGGGTTAATTATTTGACTTCTCTACTTCAGTTTCTTCATCTGCAATATGGGAATGATAAGGTATTATAAGGATATATTTTTGGAAACATATTCAGTCCATATGAACTATTTTTCCGAGAATTAAGTAGAGGGGGTCAGTGAGACAACAGAGCCAGGAGACCCTGAAGAGGTAGACTATAATCTGTTGACAGGCAGAGGCTGCCTTGTGCCTTGTCAGAAGAGGTCTCTTAGATGTGTCGATGGGATTTATGCCGGAGAGTCCAGTGGCCATATTAACGGCATTGTGGCAGGTGTATTAGGAAAAGGGAAAATTGGAAGAAGAGAGTCTTTTCATAAAAAAATAAGAGTGGGGGAATAGTCCAATATTTTGCCTTAGGTAACAAGATGAATTGCAACCATTAATATCTGAGACAACATCTGAAGAGGAAGTGCAAGTCATTGAGAAATATGATAAATTCAATTTTATTGCATTTACAGTGTCTGTGGGACATTAGCTGGAGGTCTTCAATGAATGCTCTGAAATAGAGCGATGTCTCAGAAGAAAGTCTAGAATAGTGCTTTCTAGTAGAAACCTACTGTGACCCTCAAATGCAAATTATTTAGTAACTACACACACAAGGTTAAGCAGGTGACATTAATCTTAATTGCATGTTTTATTTAACACAATATATCTAAAATGTTATTTCATCTTGTAATCAATACAAAATTATTATGAAGTTTTCTTGCAAAGCCTTACACTTTGTGTGTATTTTATACTTAGCACATCCCAAGCCATATGTCAAGTGCTCAGTAGCCATATATGGCTTGGGTACTACTGTATGGGACAGTACAATTCCAGAACATGGCAATGGGGAGGATTTATACATTTAGCAATGATCGGTTGAAAAATTGCAGGCACTATGCTAGGAGCAAGAATTCAGTGATGTGTAACAGAGGCACAGTTTCTCCTTCACTAACCTTACAAGTTATTAGGGAATAGCAGTTCTGCTGGCTTTAATGTTCTTTCAGTGCAAATTAGGTAACAGTGCAGTCTCTGGGCAGAGTTATCCCAAACCAGGGATCACAGAGCACACATGAGATTTCTATGCCTCTCTTTTTTTTTTTTTTTTCTTTTGAGACAAAGTCTTGCTGTGTCACCCAGGCTGCAGTGGCATGATCTTGGCTAACTGCAACGTCCACTTATGGGTTCAAGTGTTTCTCCTGCCTCAGCCTCCCACGTAGCTGGGATTACAGGCATGTGCCACCATACACACCTAATTTTTGTATTTTTAATAGAGATGGGGTTTCACCATGTTGCCCATGCTGGTCTCTAAGTCCTGACCTCGTGATCTGCCCTCCTCGGCCTCCCAAAGTCCTGGGATTACAGGCATGAACCACTGAGCCCAGTCAAAATTTCTATTCCTCTTTATCCTCTCTGCCCTGAAACTTTCTGTGGTACAAATTGTACAAAGTCATAAGTGTGGATGCCACAATTAACCTCGACAGGGAATGCAGACATTTACAAGTAATGAAAAGAAAATGGGAGTGTTCTAAGGGAGGAAACTCATGCGAGGGGACTTGGGTGCTTAAAAATCGGAATGTCTCTGAAGTAATGACATCTAAGCTGGGAACTAAAGGATGATCAGTAAGTAGACCAATGGAAAACTAGGTGGATATTCTAGGCAGAAATTAGGATACATTTGAAAGTACAGAGGCAAGGCCCTCAGGGAAAGTAAGTCATGGAGCTAAGAGAGTTTGGACCATGTGTGGAGAGGAAAAGAGGAAGGACATGAAGTTAGGGAGTCTAGGGGCTCCTCTGCAGGGTGGATTATGGGAGCAAGGGACACACAGAGCCATGGATACTAGTGTTGTCAGTAGACAGCAAGAGGTCTTGGAAGGAACCTGGGAAGGCACAGTCAGAAATGCAGAATAAAAATCAGAAGTGAGTAGTGACATACAAGGCAGCCAGTGAGAAGGAAAATTCACTTTGTGAAAAGGGCCAGCAATGTGTCAAGAACAGCAAAGAAGTCAAGGCTGAAAAGGCTAAAAACTGGCTGTGGGATCAGTTAATGAAGGCAGCGGTGAGGCCTTGGGGAGCACAGTTGGGAGAAAAGTGGTCAAAACCAAATTGTAGCAGTGGTAAAACAAATGGAACTTGAAGACGAGATGTTTTAAAGAAAGCTGACTGCTGGGAAGTGAATGAAAGTGTGTCTGTACAAAAAGAGAAGTACCCTGTAGTGTTGGTAAGAGTTGTTGGCTTTTTTATTTGGTGGTTGTTTTTAATCATGAGATATTATCACATATTTAAACTTCATCTTCCCACTGTTCTCTCTCCAACTCTGTTACAGAAAACAGATACACCTGGTACTTTTTTTTTTTTTTTTTGAGACAGAGTCTCACTCTGTCGCCCAGGCTGGAGTGCAGTGGTGTGATCTTCCCTCACTGCAGCCTCTGCCTCCTGGGTTCAAGTGATTCTTATCCCTCAGCCTTCTGAATAGCTAGGAATACAGACATGCGCCACCATGCCCAGCTACTTTTTTATATTTTTAGTATAAACAGGGTTTCACCATGTTGGCCAGGCTGGCCACAAACTCCTGGTCTCAGGTGATCTGCCTGCCTTGGGCTCCCAAAATGCTGGGATTACAGGTGTGAGCCACCACACCCGGCCCATCTGATACTCTTCAGAAATGAACACAAGAGTCAGTAGGTGTTATTGGATTCTCCTTGTTAACTTACTGCACAACCTGGGGCCTTATGATTGAATGGGTGTTGAATTTGGATACACAGGATTGAGTCATCAAGGGACCATCAGAGGAAGGGCTTAGTAACCACTCTCTCTTCTTTCCTTTCATCATTGTTCACCCAGGTATGAATGAAGTCATTCATTTTTCACTGAGCACTTACTTCATGCTGATACCTAAGCAACAATTGTGGCAGCAGTGGACTTAGCAGTAATTTATTATGACAGACACCCTTCTCACCTTTTGACGGGTATTACCTCAATCTTTCTCAAATCTTCGTTGGACATACTCTTATTATTTCTTCGGCTGAGCAATGAGAAAAATTGAGAGAGTTTAAAAATGCCAATTAGAGGTGCATGGCTGCATCCATCAGGCTCACAGGCTCTAAAACATGCTCATAACCACCATGCTACCTACACAGTAGGAATACATAATAAAACAGAGGATGTGCCTTAGTCCCTTATCATTTCATGTGGGAACCTTAGCCAAAACTCTTCCCTTGAAATTCTTCCCAGATTAACTCCAACCATCCCAAGGCTCTGATTTACTAAGCCTTTCTGCTTTCTTTTGTTCCTATTGTTTTTGTTGGATATTGCTATGTAGTGTTTTTAGTTTTTCATGCGGATATACTGCTGAATGTTTATTATTCTTGTTTGAGTGCCCGGTAGACATAAGGCCTCTCTCAAATTTCTCTCTCTCTCTTTTCTTTCTTAACATTTCAAGGTTTAAAAAAATAGTTTAAATGGAAGGGTCACATGAAGTTAGCTTCTATAGTAATTTGGTCTTGTCCTTCTAGTCATGGCTGGCTGGAGTGCCCTCTCTCCTGAGTCCTTCTCTTTCCTTTTTTCAGAGAACGTTGATTAGATGTCCAAGAGTTCCCAGTGTCCAAAATTGTGACAGAAAACATGGAGAAGGTATCATCACCATTTCACAGATGCCTACATTCCAGAGGATCTCATCAGAGCATAAGAGCTCTTCCAGGTAATTAGTAATCGGTCGTCACAGCACCCCTGGGAAGTACTGGGTATGCAGCAAAGCTACACAGAGTGTAAATGAACCTTTCCAGAGTGCAAGCCAATTTCCTCCTCAGTGATGGGGACAATTATAGTGATCCACCTTACAGGGGTGTCACTTATTCACAATCTAAAAGTCCTCAGAATTACAAACCTCACTAGAATATGTATACACAACACGCTTGTATTGTACCTAATTGGCATTCTCCTTTCCCCTGCCCTACTACCTGCAAATCACACCACAATGACACTCGTGGGTTTACCTTTGGTCCTGGTTGTTGACATGGAGCCTGCGTCTTTGCATCAAAGATCTGCCTGGATCACACAAGAGGATAGAAGAACAAACCTGCCAGGTGTTGATGAGCCCATGACAAGCAACCTAAATGGAATTCTGACAGGCCTTCCCAGCCGTCTACATAAACATAATGAATCAACACAGAATACACACTCAGTAAGCTACAAGTAAAGCAGAAAGCAACGTACGAGGATAAAGGGAAAACAACAGATTGATCCAGCTCAATGATAGGAATTGCAAAAATCCCTCTGAAGGGTGCAGGGTGCGAGTGAAGTATTCCAACTAAGCTTCTGTTAACAATGACCCATTCGCCTTTGGATTCGTTTTACTTGAGCCTTTTTTTATCCCCTCCCTCTCTCCTATCCCTTACCTACCTTATTTTTATCTTTTATGTGTAACTATCCTGTCTCTCTGATGAATTGAAATTGTGAGCTTCAGGCAAGGAATACATCCCCTGTGTTATTCTGATTCAATTAAATTAGAAACACAGTCACAAAAACAAAACCACCATTTCTGCTTCACCGCTCTCACCTGTGGAATTGTTTATGCATTTCATTATTGGTACATTCACCATTCAATTCTTCCCATCTTCTTTGTTTCGGCACTTCTTCTTTATTCAACTGTTCATTTCATGCAACAGCTATTATTGGACATGTTCTCACACAGACTAGGAAATTGTTTGCTACAGAGGGGGTTGCAGGAATAGTGTCAATAAAATAAATGGAAATAGCATTTCTGGATAAAAGAACTCTTCTATTCTATATTATCCACTGACTCTATCTAAATATCTGAGTTCCTTAAAGATTTCTGGGACAGGTTTGTGTAGAGGGGAGGCTGAGTATAAAGGAAGAGGAGAGGAAACAGTGATCATCAGAGGCAGAGCCAGAAGGAAGGTGAAAATTGATAAATGAACTATCCACAGAAATGTCTTTCAAAATATAATTCTAAACCATTCTTTAGAACCTAAGGTTCTTACTCAAAAACCCCACTACGTAGTACCTTTTCTCCCAAATATATGCAGTGACATCATCTCAACCTGGAATCCTTTAGAGAAGAGTCATACTAATACTATTACCTCTATAATTTCCAGATGTGATACAATAACTAAAATAGATCATCCCTTACCATAAAAGAAGAGGCAGAAAGAGAGAATCAGGCAAATTAGAGCTGATAGGTCTTGGGACAATTGTTTTTCATTAGTCACATGCCTGCCACATGATCATAAACCTGACCTCTGGTTGATTGCCTGAATAAAGGATTCAATGACCAAGATGGAAGTTGTTATATTTGTCTTAAGAAAATGAGGAGTGAGCTCACACATTTTAATTCTAAAGCTGCATTGAATAAAAAAACCTCTGAAAACACAGAACAAGTTATAAATATACAAAGAAATGGTTTCCAGGACTTTCTTTCCAAATAGAATGCATTAAAGTAGCTGGAAAATTGTCCATTGTGGAGCTAAACAAAGATGCTTCATCTCTTCTCCCTTTCCAGTAAGTGAGAAAATAGATCATACCAACCAAAGACATCAACAGTAACTCTCCTGAGCAAGCTTAAGGAACATTTCCTGCAGCTCAGGTCATTGGTCATTGAGCTCAAATGAAAGGAAATTTTGAGCATTCCACCGAGAGCTCATGGTGTCCACAGTGTGTGTGGATACAGGCAGCATGCACTCATGAGAAATCAGTCCCAGAACATGCTTGTCAAAGCCAATTTAAAATTATTCTATCACACTGTTGGGAAACACCTCATTATGAGAATGAACTCTGCTTTAGGGTGATGGGTATAAACAAACACAACATGTTAACTTTGTAGATTAATGCATACCTAATATTTTGTATAATACTTTAAAGACAGGGTATTGTAGGAGATCTGAGAACATAGAAACCAAGAAACATATTAACTCCTGCAGTGGAAATGCATAAAACATAAACTTAAAATAATAAGCACCAAGCTACAATGTATTTTTGTGCCTGAATTATCCGATTGAGATATTTACATATATTAAAGTTACTGTCAGTTCTCCATATCACTTTTGTGCTTATAAATCTGGTGAAAAAGGGACCCAGGGCATTAATATATTATTTATTCACTTATTTGCA
>NW_016107480.1:968621-997687 GCF_001604975.1 Cebus imitator | reverse complement strand
AGCATATAGCCTTCAGATAACTAACAGCATTATGTCTGGGTACTCTGCACTTGCAGTATTCAACATTAGGCCCTTGGTAACAAGCAAGTAAGTGGAGGATTGTTTTGACTTGTGAGCATTGCGGCCATGTGGAGGGATAAACCATTTGGATTTATTATAATGAATTCCAACTAGAAAATAAAAGAGTAAGGCATGACATGGTTCATGCCTTTCTAATTTATATTCTGGTGAATTATAATTCTGTGTCCGTAAAGATACAAAATTCATGTTCATATTGGATATAACAGCCCATTGAGACCCTATCCTTTGGTAGAATTGAAGCTGATCACATTTCAAGATAGGTTTATGGTCAGGTAACAAAATGTTTATGCGCCCATACACAGCAATAGCAGAAAAATTCCTCCCAGGACTTATCTTTGGCCCCTTGAGAGTTTCTGGTTATTTTTCACAGTTGCCTGTCACCTGTTCCCTCCATTGCTTCTTTGAATGATCTTTAAGTAAATACCTCAAGCTTATTCACAGCACTGTAGTCTCAGCACTGTATTGCTACAGGGTGTCATTCTGGGTTGAAGGATGAGGTTTTTGAGGCCCAAGGGAATGAAACAAGGTGGCCAGTATCACATAGGCAGTTAGCAGGTGGAGGAATCCTCTCAGTTCCTTCCTTCTTGTGGTCATTAGGGAGTGAACATGGACTTGGTCTCAAGTAAGGCTTGTGCTGACATCCAATGTCTATTGAAGGACTTTGTACATATTGCACAGTGCTGTTCAGATTGGGATAGCTTCCTCCAGGTTAGGTGACCCCATGTCCTACTGGAGTCTTTCCTCTAAAATGGGTGGGAAACAGAGGGGTTTTTTTTCCCCCCAAGTAAACAAGGGAAGAAATCCACTGCTCCAAAAGGAGAAGAGAATTCCTATTCCCAAGTATTTTTTGCAGAGAGAAACACAAGTCCACTGGGCTGCTGAGCTCAGATACTCTGTGAAAGGGAGCTAGGAGTTTTGGTCTTATCCTCCAAGAATAATAGAAAATACTTGCACTCAGCACCGGATAATCTCACAGGCCTCTCTATCGGTACCTCTGTGGATATGGCTCTTCAGAAACTGCCAGCACCCTGGAAAGACTTCAAACCACATCTTTTCAGCAATGACTTGAGTTTACATGGCCTCTCTGTGACAGCAGCCAAGTGATCTGGCCTGGATTTTTGTTCCATGCCTGAACTCATTCTTTGCTGATAAACCTATTCTGATTGCCTATTTTTGCACCTTGTGCATTCCACGGGGAATTCCACAAGTCCAGGATAGCTCTCACTCCGTCCTGCTCTATTTGAAAGTGCTACGTGGAATCCCGGTTACCACCACCAAGGCTTGTACATCCCTCTCCCTGCTTTCCTGAAAATTGGCGCCCCAACAAATTTAGCAAGGTTGTCTAGTTTTGTTCTGAGGTTAAATGTACTCAATGTAGAAAGAGATATTTTCTCTCTGTGTTTATTAGATGAAAGGTTTTGTGGCCGAAGACATGTTATGGGGACACGCTTTCCTGCTACTCCTTCCTCCTCCTGATGCATGTCTGCTCTGAAGCGCACGGCACACAAACACTGCAACGTGGCAGAAGGAAACTGTGATGAGGTGTGATGAGGCCTAGTTCCAACCCTGTATTTCACTCCCTTTTTGCATTTAGGCAAATCTTTAAAATCTCTTTAAGCTGCAAGTTCCTCATATCAAGCTCAAGGAAATATCCAGTGTACAGTGTGGGCAATATACGTAAGAGTGTTTAAAAACATTTTAAAGGGCAGACTAGCGCAAGTGTAGTGTTTTTTGACATAGAATGGTATATGACAGTTATAGAATAGTCATTCCTTTTCATGTTGTCTGTCTTTCCTCCCCTTCTTTTTATTTCTGTTGGCTTATCTCTTTATTCAACTTATTTGAATTAGTCACATCCAGCTATACATCAGGTATACGGCAAGCCCTGGGAATTGAAGATTAATAACACAGCCATCTATTCTTCAATAGCGTATAATCCCATAGCAGAGATTTTTTAAGGAGAGATCAAATCTGTGCCTTGCATGTATGCATACCTGTGGGTTGTGGGGACCAATTGCCATATAATATTTTTCATTTAGATACCCTGACAAGGGCATCTAAATGAGCTTTTAGCATCAGACAAGTCTTCCTGGATGAGGTGATAATTCAAATGGAGTTTGAAGGAAAGGATGCTGGAAATAACAAGTTGAAGAAGAAATTGCTCCATTAAAAGAGAATGGTACATACGCATGCCCAGGGATCGCGTAGCATTACGTATTTGGGAATCTAAATCAGCTGACATTGCAGCAGCACAATATATTAAAGAGACAGGGCCAGGCAGGAGGCTGCAATGATGGTCAGGGCCCTTTCCATTGATATTAAAAATTTGAGTCTTTATCCAAGGCTTACACAAACAATGACTTGTTGTTTAAGGAGAGATCAAATCTGTGCCTTGCATGTATGCATACCTGTGGGTTGTGGGGACCAATTGCCATATAATATTTTTCATTTTGAGATGATTCATTTGTACCCTCTAACCTCAAATATATAAATTAACTGGTTTGGCAATATCCTTCAGGATGATTTAAGTTTTCGTCCATTGTAAAATGAGAGTAATTTGAATTTCTAAAAATTGGTAGGTGTTTCAGTGGCCTGGCTTGAATGAGATTAAAATCCAAGTATGAGGAACCAGAACTTCACACTCTCAAACCACAAGCACAATAGCCATTAGACTGGGCTCATTAGGGCAGTTATAGTCATCATGTCATGGGAAAAATAGGTGTGGTGACTAACTTAAATGACCATTCATGGCTTTTATTTTAAGTCTGAACTGGATTTGAAAAACACTTGTGACGGCTTACTCAGTTAGTTTTCACTTTTTAAAATATTTAGTTATTTTAAATAATTTCAAAATAAAATGTAGCCATCATGGTGAAAAATGGCCCACCAAAAATGATGATGATGATGAT
Organism: Cebus imitator; assembly: GCF_001604975.1. NCBI lineage: Eukaryota > Metazoa > Chordata > Mammalia > Primates > Cebidae > Cebus > Cebus imitator. The sequence continues at coordinate 994,697 of NW_016107480.1, read as the reverse complement.
TAGATATTAACCATGATAAGATTATGGACCATCACATTGCTTTGCTCAGTAGATTGACTCTGCTCTGTGAACTTCTAGGCCTTCCATATTTTTTAGTTACTCTAATAGTAGAAAGTAATTTATGGAAATTAATTTATATCTAAATGAAAGTGAACCAATTAACCATAGGAAGTTTTTAAGGGAAAGGTTTTTAAGTATTGCCAGCGTTTTGTTTTTATTTGTTTCTTGTTCTTTTTTTTTTGAAAGAGTTTCGCTCCTGTTACCCAGGCTGGAGTGCAGTTGTGTGATCTCAGCTCACTGCAACCTCCGCCTCCTGGGTTCAAAGGATCCTCCTGCCTCACCCTCCTGAGTAGCTGAGATTATAGGTGCCCACCAGACACTCGGCTAATTTTTTGTGTTTTTGTTAGACACGGGGTTTCATTCACTATATTGGACAGGCTAGTCTTAAACTCAGGTGATCCGCCCGCCTTGGCCTCCAAAAGTGCTGGGGTTACAGTTTTGAGCCATTGCGCCTATCCACCCATGTTAATTGTAAAAGCTTGTGAGTTCTAAATTTTTCCAACCCATGTTTCTGTAATTTATTGGTGCTAACGACAGCATTTTATTAACTCAGCAATGAAGATTCATTATATGTTCTGTACTCACAAATTATTTGGGTTTCTTTCTCCTTTTCCTTCCTTTCTTCTTTTTCTACCTTTTTCTTCTTTTACTATTCATTACATGTAATCTTTTTTACCCCCCATACAATCTTTGGCACTGATTTTGTCAAGCTTTTGGAAATCATTTCAAAACCTCTTGCTTATTTTTGGATACAGAGTGTCACCCCCTGGGAATTAATTTCTTGACCTCGCCCAACTCTTAATAACCAGCACACCCACTCTAACCAACATCTATCCCATTACAGCCTATTCATAGTCTTGGAAATTAGTTGAGATTACTTAAAATATTTGTCTGCTCTTAATGTAGGAATAACAACTTAGGTTCATTTCCGCGTATTTCCTTTTTCAGGTCAAATTGAATAAGCTCTGTGCCTTATGCTCCAAGAGACCCATAATAAATAATTTCATGATTATTCAAACCAGATACTCCTGTAGAGGTACATAATGATTCTTCGTTTGAAACCAGCACACATGTAGTTATAAAAATCTTTTACTTCTCTGTAAAGCCATTAGTTGTTACATTAAATCCAGAGGCCTTTTTATTTTTCTTTTTTAATAACAAGCATTTTTTACCATGCTCTTTTTGGTTGGAACTGTGTTCAGTGCTCTATAATGTTATCGAGATATTAATATATGCATGAAGAGTTGCAGTGAATGTAATTACAGTGGCAAAATGATAAACACATAGTTATTTTGCCTGGTAATATTATGTATTTAACAGGTTTATTTGTTCAACAGTTCTAACTTTAATTATATTTTGCCATTTGGGATTTTTAGACATACAACAATCATAGCTCTTCTCTGGCTATTAGTCTAAAAAGATTGCATTCATTATAAAAATAATCCATATTTGTTTATTTAATTTTTTTTCTTAATGCTATCTGAATGAACTAAGAAATGATAGCTTTCTATACTGCTGGCATTATACTCATTTGGATGCTAAACAAATCATTCCCCATTCTTACCTGTGGCAGTGAAAGATGCTAATCAGGGTGTTGGCCCCAGGCCTGCTCAGTCTCAGGGACTGTGCTATGTACCGTCACACAAACTTGGAGCTAGTCCTCAAAACCTTGGTTCTGGATCACTCTGAAAATCTCAAATGCTTGGGGAAGCAAGCTAACAAAAAGTAAATGAGGAATAGGTACTGAAGCTAACAAATAGGTGCAGAGGGCCAGTCTCCATAACAGGGGTGCCCAGTCCTTTTGTGCTCAACCACAGCAAAATAGCTTCTGAAATGATTACTTGCCACGAAGTGAACAGACCTGGGTAAATCTCAAGCACGTAAGAGTGTGGCATGGGGTGAGCTCATGTTACATCAGTGAAGATCCCAGAAAGCAGATTGATAGTCTTATTGCAAAGTGACTATCATATGATGTGTTCATTATTTTTGTGCTTATGCTGAATGCTTTAGTTCCAACAGCCTTTTTCTGATTCCCATCCCCAGATACTTATTCGGGAATCTACCTCTGCAATACTCTTTCATTGAAACCAAATTATTTCTTCTGATAAAAGCAGATTTTTTTTTTCCAGATTTGGCCAAAAGATACATTCTATTTGGCTAACACAATGTTATTGTTGGAAGTATGACTTACATATAGTCAAATGCGCAGATCTGAAGTGTTTGACTTGATGAATTGTACTTATGTATGTACCCATGTAATGATCTCTTAGATCAAAAAGTAGAATATTTCTGACTCCCTAGACGGCTCTCTTGTAACTCTCTTCCGCACTTCCCCTTTCCGAAGGATAACTTGTAAAGAATTTTTTAAAACTTATTAATGTAGATTTAAAGTCAAAAAGATGATGACATTTGATAATATATTGCAATTAATTTTAGTATTTTGACATCCAAGTGTTTAAGTACAACTCTTTATCCCCAATACATAGAGCTGCAAAACACTTTTTAATGAAAGAGATAAAAGTTCTTCCTCATTTATTTGTTAAACATTTATTGTAATATATAAAATGTGTTAGATGCTGGAAAATAAAGATTAAAAACACTGCAGACCCTGCCCTGAAGGGATTTGGACTTATGCCCCCTCAGGCTGTGATTTTAACTATGGTTGCAAAGGTGCATATGTGTATTTGTGCACATGCTACACATGCACACACACACACACACACACACATGCACAGCTTCTATTTATTTTATTCTGTTTTTCCACATATGTAAAACTACAATAAAATCAGATGGTGAGTTCATTGTGTTGGATGAACCAGAGTCACCTTAATAACTTCCTCCCCGACAGGCTTGAAGTTAAAAGCAGCCTATAAAAGATACCAGATCAGCAAGCATGTTCTGAATCTGATGTACTAGTTGTACTCTGGTTTCTTTAGTATGCATCCTGCCGTCTTGGGACTGCAGTCTGCCTTTGTGCCTACTTTTTTTGTTTGATGTTTCATTTGGACCATCTGCTTGGTTCTTGATAACACCTTTTCTTTGTATATTGTGTTTTTGTTCTCTCTTGGCCAATGCTCTGAAGCCCACAACCAGCCCCTCAGATAGCTCTGGCTGCTGGCACTCCGTTGAGGATTACACTCTTAACTGTTACTTAAACAAAAATAGAGTTTTGATGGCAGGCTTATGTTCTAAGTAACAAGATTCCCTTCACATAAATACTTGCATTTACAAGAATTTTTTTAGTTTTCTTGGTTCTCCCAGAAAATACAACATTTTCCTTGGAAATTATCTTTCCAAGGAAATTTCCTTAAAATTGTCTTAGAAAACTTCTTTCTGATATAACAAGTGGGCAAGTCTGATTTTTTTTTTCTTGGATAGGTTTTGTTCGTACCCTTGAATTAGGGTGCCTTGTAGTGAAATTCCTGTTTGTAATAACATGGGCTTTTAATGTGGCCAACAATTCTCAATTACTAAAACACATATACTCCCACTCATATACTCATAATATCTTAATATTTTTTGCAGCTCCTGTTTATGCATGAATTATTATTGCAGTGCTTAACCGGAGATAGAAACTCACCATGAACTTATCAAGTTTTCCTATTCACAAGATTTACTTCAGTTTGAAAGAAATTGGAACTGATGAAGCAATTGCTATGTGTCATAAATTATAGGTATCTGACATTCATTGAAAGGAAAGAAACAGTCAAATATCATGGGACTCATATTTACTTATGTCAATATTATCTGTAGATACTATAGATTATAGATTATATAGACAATATATCTGTAGATAATCTATAGATATTATAGATAATATATGTGTATATTCTGACAGAGAAGGAAAAACACCACCCTGAAGTGTTTAATCTATCATCGTTTGATATTGTCTTTCTTGTTTGTGTCAGTTTGAATTACTTGGTTCTGTTTTTTTGGTTATCTGCAATAACTGAGCTATTTATTTACAGAATAGAGGAAATGGAAGCTTACTCTATATACACACAAGAATACTGTACCCATTTAATCATATAGAAATAGAAAAAGTTATCTCATGGAGATACTTGTTTTTTTCTTGTTTTGGTACTTTTTTTGAAGTTTTGAAATATGTTCTACTTTTGTCTGTGACACAATTTTGGATCTTTTGATACTCTGGAGGACACACTGCAGTTGAGCTTGCAAACTGATGACTAGCTTTTTGGTGACACCTTGTCTTGGTCATTATTGACATCAAAGCACATTCTTTCTCCATCCTGATAGGTATACATATGGGGTGCATCTTGCAGTGTATAAAATATGCCATGCTGATATTGACATAAAAATAGACATAATGGTATAGGATGAGATCCTAAAAACAAACCTGTGCATTTATGGTCGATTGATTCTCAACAAAGATGCCAAAAACATACAATAAAAAAGGACAGTTTCTTCGATAAATGATGTTGGAAAACTAGATATCCACAAGCAGAAAAATGAAATTGAATTCTTATCTAACACCATATGCAAATATCAACACAAAACAAACTGAAGACTTAAATGTAAGACCTTAACTGTAAAACTACTAAAAGAAAACAAAGAGGATATATTTACTACATTGACCTCAGCAAATATTTCTTAGATATGATCACAAAAACATAGACAACAAAGAAAAATAAATCAGATTGCGTCAAACTAAACAGCTTCCATACAGCAAAGGAAACAATAGAGCTAAGAGACAGTTTGTGGATTGGTAGAAAATATTTGCAAACCATATAAGGGGCTATTATCAAAAACATGTAAGGAACTGAATGCAATAGCAAGAAGACAAATAATCCAGTAAAAATTGGGCAAAGGACTTAATAGACACTTACCAAAACAAGACATATGTGGCTGCTAGATGTATTAAAAAATGGTTCATCATCACTAATCATCAAGAAAATGCAAATTAAAACCACAATGAGGTATTACCTCACAGCTGTTAGAATCGCTACCATCAAAAAGACAAAAGATAAATGTTGGTGAGGTTGTGCTGACAAGGGAACCCTTATGCACTGTTGGTGGAAGTGTTAATACAGCTATTACAGAAAATGGTAATTTTTAGTTTTTAAAGGAGATTCCTTTAAAAACTAAAAATATATCTACCATATGATCCTTCAATCCCACTACCAATATATAGTCACAGGAAATGAAATCAGTATTCCAAAGATACCTGCACTCTCATGTTCACTGAAGCATTATTCATAATAGGAAAGATAAGGAAACAATCTGTGTCCATCAAGGAAAGAATGGATCAGGAAAATGTGGTGTATATGCACAATGAAATACTATTCAGCCTTTAAAAAAGGAAAAATCCTGTCATTTTTAACAACATGCATAAACCTTGAGGACATTGTTCTAAGTGAAATAAGCCAGGCACAGAAAGAGCAATACTGAATAACCTCACTTGTATGAGGACTCTAAAAAGGTTGAACTTGTAGAAGTAGAAAGTAGAAAGATGATACCAGAAGTTGGGGAAGTGGAGTGGTTGGGGAAAAGCTGGTTGTTGATCAGAGGGTACAAAGTTCCAGTTAGAGAGGAGGAATAAGCTTTAGAGATCTATCATGTAGAACTGTTACTGTAATAAAAACACAGTTGTTAAAAGAGTACATTTTAAATGTCTCAACATGTGTGAGGTGATAGATTTGTTAATTAGCCTGATTTTAAACATATATCAAAAGATCACATTGTACTTCATAAATACAGTCAGTATTTATCAACAAATAATAAAATTTAAAAATTAACAGAAAAAAAAAATACCAGGCTAATCATTTGTTCATCTTACCATTAAATTGGTGGTTTGTTTTTTTTTTAATAGGTATTTTCTGAGGAATCAAATCAGACAGAACTTGAAACATTAATGAAATAATTTAAAATAATTCTGTAGAAAAAATTAAGTTTTTGAGAAGAGCTCATTGTTGCTTAATTTTGTAAAGTTTATTCCCTGCCTTTGGTATTAAGTTTTGTATTTTACATGGCATAACACAGAAGTCAATATTCCCTTCATGTGTTCTTAAAATCTTTTAGAAACTGAATGTTATTCTCTTGTGAATGTATTTTGAATATAGTAATATCAAATTGCTGTGAGGTGTAGATAATAAACCCTGGCTTCTGACATTCTCTCCTATATAATTTAGTTGTTTGAGCAGTTATTTCTCATGTTTGCTTTACAAATTTGTGACTTCTTTATCGATTTCTTTTTTTTCAATACTTTGGTACCCCAGACTTTGTTACCTAAGAATAAATTGATTTTTTTCCCTTGACATTTGCTAGAGTGAAATAAGAATAAATTGCTGCAATATTCCCATTTCAATACGTGTATGTCTTTATGTTTTTTTCAGTATGTTTAAGTGTTTTCTTAAGCATTTTCACCAGAGCTCTTTTTGGAGCATCTTCAACATACTGATACGTAAGAAACATTTTTCTTTTCAAGTTATATGTGACTGTTTAAAGTAATATACATATATATGTAAAATTAACATTTTTCTTCAAAAGCAAAATTAGTAAGAGTGCACTTGAGTAGAAATGAGTAGATAAGGGGCAAAGATACAATAATTCCACCTTAAATTATTTCTTGATATTATTGGAACTTTAAAAAATGTAAAGCCAGCTAATCTGGCCTATTATGTGCTATAACCTATGAATTGCTACGAAAGCTGGCATTTAGTCCCCTGAGTAGAAGCAGGGATAAAGGGCTATGCTACCATGGTCCTTCATAGACTACCAAAAGCTACCATGGGCCACAGAACATTGAAGTAAAAATAGGTGAAGAGAGTCAGGGAAGAGATAGATTCCCTACCTTGTACCCTCTAAGAGTTCTCTTTGGACTTGTGGAAGAGAGCAGCCCATACACGTGCTCTGTGTAAATAACAAAAACAAAAAACTGAAGAAGTGTTCTTGTAAAAAACCATTTTCTTGTGTCATTATTTTTTCTGCTTTGCACAGGCCAACACTTATAATGAGTACATTTCTGGGTAAAGCAAGCATGAAGAAAGACTACAGTACAAATTCCATAAAAGGCTGCAGAGTGTATGAAATTCATGATCAATATAAACTAAACAAAAATGTTTAGTTTTGTGCCCAGATAATTTTTAGCATTTTAACTAAATGCAGCTTAGTTCTAAGTGATTCTGCATGTCCTATTTAAAATTAGGAACAACATTAAAACTAGTCAAATGGGTACCTACAAAACAGTGTAAAGAGAAAGTCCTCTCACTGATAACCAATTGCTATGTAAGCACAAAACCCATATATTTGTACTATCAAAATTACAAATGATATTCAATAATTTTTTTGCTGGGTTTCAATCATTGGCTAACTTCAAAATTTTGGTTTAAAAAAGGAGAAAAGAGTTGTTTGGTCTAAGGAGGAGAGAGATTGTTTTATCAAAAGCACAAATCATGCCTGTGAATAAAATGCGTAAGTAAAATAACATTTGTTGGTTCATTTATGTGTGCTATGTAAGTTAATAATGAAAAAGTGGCTATACCCGGAATCCAGCAGATCTTAATAATATAGTTATTACTAATTAGTTGATAAATATTATACATTTATTCATACCTATTATCTTAAGCACAAATATCAGATTCTTTTTTTCAGATAAAAACATTAATTCATTGTTTGGATTTTGAGACAGCAACATGGCATTGCCCATTGAGATGTCGACCACCACCTGTGGAAGTCTGACCTGCAGACTCTGACTCAAAAGACGGGTGAATGAATGCACGCCACACCATCACGGTGATTCAAGTGGGCTAGGGATGGCCGCTGGCTGCTTTCAGAGGGTGAAGTACAACCAACTGACAAAGTCTCCCTGTTCTTCCACACTTTTATTCTGTTGACCTTACAATAGAGGTTCTAAGTTAACATACTTGTGGATAATTAACATGGTTAAGATAATGGTTTGGGTTTTGGGGTCCAGAGTAAACACTATTAACAGGTAATTCCCCTTTGATCTTCCCCTGAGAGGACCACCCAGCACAAAATTTACACGAGTAAACAGTTGGAGTGGGGTAAAGGGACATAAATTGGGAAGGCCTTTGATCATCTCTGTCTCTTTCCTATGCTAATACAAATGAGCCGGCTGCCTTCAGCATGCCTCAGTAAAACCTTTCAGCCCTCGAAAACATTTGAGACTATAGCTTTCCCTAAATATTTTCCGTGATATTTTGCCAGCCACCCCAAGTGAATCTCAACAGCGCATCATTAAGAAAGATTTTGAAAATTATAAGCAGATTCCACAATAAGCCATTCCCTGTAAGAAATGCAAAAATACATACATATCTATGTTCTTAAGTTCAAAAAATTAATACAAATTTATGTTGTAGAATCAACACACATTTTTATTGTAGAAATTAAAAAATTTTTGGATAACGTATTTAAAGTAACATATTCTCAGAAATTTGTACTTTTTAAAAAATAGCCACTGGCTGACTTGTTTTAAATTATATCAGTGATTACTGTACATAGAAATTTGTCCAAATGGTTTTTATATTACCATTCGCTGCTTAGGCTTTGAATTACTGGAACAATTATATGAAAAGAATATACAACTTGACTCTTGAAAGAAGTATCCAAAGAATTTATATAGATAGCTAATGTAAAGAGGGCTTCTGGAATCTTCAAATAATCTCAACACTCTCCTGTCTCCTTTGTAGGGCTGGGGACACTCAGAGGTCCTCAGATCAGTGGCTTCTGTTTGTAGTGGGCATGTCTAGATCCACAAAGCCCTAGTTGTCAGTCTGGGATGAAAGCGTTTAGTACTCAGTGAATTTATAGAAAGACATACAGGAGGTGGGGTTGTTAGGGCATGAGGGTAATCAGGAATTACACCACTATCTCCAAACCCCTGGCTTTACATAGTGAGAGGGATTGGTGACAGCACACCCTACGGAAAAGATTCCTGGAAACAAGACCCTCAGCTTGAGTCTCAATCTTATCTTTTATCTCACCTTATTTCTTACAGATTCTGTAACTTTTTTTAATGTTTGAATTCATTGTTCTTTATTTCCTACAGTGTTTCATTTGAGGTCAGCATTATCTCAGCTTTGGTGTTTTCTTCTCAGTAGAAGTTGCTGTTATCAGTTCACCCTCTTCTAAGGCTCTGCTTTTGGTAACTACAAATCTAATTTCTTTTATTATGATGATTATTTTACTTTAAGTTCTGGGGTACATATGCCAAACATGCAGGTTTGTTACATAGGTATGCACATGCCGTGGTGGTTTGCTGCAACCATGAACCCGTCATCAACATTAGGTATTTCTCCTAATGTTATCCCTTCCCCATTGGGCCACTATTCACAATAGTGAAGACTTGGAACCAACCCAAATGCCCATTAATAATAGACTAGATAAAGAAAGTGTGGCACATATACACCATGGAATACTGTGCAGCTGTAGAAAAGGATGAGTTAATGTCCTTTGCAGGGACACGGATAAAGCTGGAAACCATCATTCTCAGCAAACTAACACAGGAACAGAAAACCAAACACCGCATGTTCTCTTTCATAAGTGGGTAAGACTCTTAACCACTCTGATTCTTATTTTACTTGCCGTTAAAACAGGAATAATAGTTGTTGCCTTTTAGGGTTGTTGTAAGAATAATGTGAAGTTATAAATGTTTAATTCAGTGTCAGTTGTAGAGTAAGTACTTGATAAACAGTAGCTATTATATTATAGCTATTTTATTTCCTTTTGTAGGCTATATACAGCATGTATTTACTTATTCAGAGGTATTTATGTCCAAGGTTTGCTTGACATGATTTTCTGTGATTGTTACATAGCAGCATATGTATTATGTAGGGGTTAGCCAATAAATAACACCCAGTTGACATTTGGAGAAATGTGAAAATCACAGGAGGCTGAAATTTAGGGAAACGTACTAAACACCACATTAACCATTACATATAAAATCATGTCATTAGGTTTTAAGGAAGAAAGAATGCTTCTGGTATTGTACTTGAAGTGCAATTTTAATGCCATAGATACTAGGAGACTCCCTTCAAGTGTATGACCAATTGAATGGTGTAAGAGGGCACTTGAGGAAGACTTTCTTGATGATTGTTTGATGGTCAGTAGAATCTAGGAGAGTAAGAAGTAAGAATCTCAAATTGATAAGTTTACACAAGTAATAGAGTCTTATTTTCTGATATTATGGATCTAATTTTCCTTTAGGCTAGGCCAATTTAGTTCCTTAGTGATATTAACTTATAGAGATAATTGATATTAACTTATAGAAATAATGGCCCTCTCATAGATGCTATGTTTTAACAATGTGAATCCTTTGGGATCCTTCTGCATACCATGTATGGTCCCAGAGAAAGTCATGAGTTATCAACAATTTTCTAATTTTTCTGTGTCTCTTCCCTCCTTCTTTCCTTCCTTCCTTCCTTCCTTCCTTCCTTCCTTCCTTCCTTCCTTCCTTCCTTCCTTCCTTCTTTCATTATAGTTTAAGTTCTGGGATATGTGCAGGTTTGTTACATAGGCATACACGTGCCATGGTGGCCTGCTGCACCCATCAACTTATCATCTACATTAGATATTACTCCTAATGCTATCCCTCCCCTAGCACCCCATGCCCCAACAGGCCCCAGGGTGTGATGTTCTTGTATATTTCTAAAGCACTAAACTTTTTTTTTTTTTTGAGAAACCTGTTAGCTAGAATTTGTAAATTTTGCTGAAAGAACCAGGGAACCTAAGTATCCACACAGATTTACAAAGCAAATCTTTGCAAAACCAAGCCTCATAACTTTTGGGACACTGCTTTAATTCCCACTATCATCACTTCGGTCATTCAGACTCTTTTGATCTAAATGGAGCGTACCCATATTTATAACCCATCACATAGGCTTCTTGGAATTTCAAACAGAATTTGATGTACCTGTGGGTTTCCCAGAATTGCTTAATAAGACCCTTTCTGGCTATGACCAAAATTGAAAACATATATGTATTCAAGCAGGACCAAATGCTATTTTCACCCAACTTAGAGAAGCAAGTATTGGAAAGAACAAAAGACTCCTTTTGGATGTTTTCCCACTGGCTTCCAAAGACAGTGGATAAGCAATGTATAAGTACCCAAACTCTTGGATTTTTATCTTCATTAAATCCTTACACAAACTTTTGAACTCTGTCCACCACTCATTTATCTGCCCAGTATATTTGGAAACAATAAAGGAAAATCAGTGAGGCAGTTAGCTGGCAGTAGCATAGATTGAATGGTTGGCTTTGAAAAGCACGACTATAGCTGTGTTGCTGAGACATTCCACTGGGAGAGGAAACCTGATGATATTCCAGGAGGATGTGCTGCACTTGGTGTTAGTGGAAATGAAAGAACTGACGTTTGTGAATGTGTCTCCAGCAACACACCATTTCTCATCTTGAACTCAATCATCTGAGCTGATAGAATGGATGCCACACAAGCAACACAGGATGCTACAATCTGAGATTTATTTTGGGTACTCCGTAATAAACTGGGACCTGCCAACAGTATTTGAGATCATTAGGAAGACCAGTCTTTCTAATAACAGCATAGACATGTAAATAAAGTGGCAGTGTAAAGCCTGTGGCAGTAATTTCTTCAATTCACAAGTACGGTGAGAGAGAAAGAAAGAGAGCTCTTCGTGTTAGTTGCTAACATAAGAGAACCAAGAAACAGACCCATAAGAAATATACCTGATTTTTTTTTTACATAGGTGCACAAGAAATTCAATGGAGGAAAGACTATTTTTTCAACCATTAGTGCTAACGCAGGTGGAGTTCAGAAGGAAAAAAAAAAAGACCTCAAACTAAACTCACACCTTATAAAAATTAATTCCAAATGGATCACAGGCTTAAATTAAAAATATAAAACTGTAATATTTTTTAAGACAGGGTCTCACTGTGTCCCCCAGGTTCGAGTGCAGTGGTGCAACTCCTGGGCTCAGGCAATCCTCCTGCCTCAGCCTCCCGAGTAGCTGGGACTACAGGTGCCTGCCACCATGCTAAACTTTTTTTTGTTGTATTTTTTATAGAGGTGGAGTTTCGTTACATTGCCCAGGTTGGTCTGGAACTCCTGAGCTCAAGGGATCCTCCCACCTTGGCCTCCCAAAGTGTGTAAAACTTTTAGAGAAAAACATAGAAGAAAATATTTGAGACTTAGAGCTTAGCAATGTGTTTTCAGACTTGACACCAAAAGTGTGATCCATAAGAGAACACTTCATTAAATTAAAGATCACCAAATTTTATTTAAAAAAAAATAACTTTTGCATTATGAGAGACCTTTTGAAGAGGATGTAGTGGAAGAATGGGTGGAGATATTTGGAAACTACGTATACTACAAATGAGTGTGTATTTAGCATATATAAAAAACTCTCAAATCTGAATAGTAATGAACAAAAATGTAATAAGAAAAGATTTAAAAGACATGAACAGATTACTTCACCTGAGAGGATGTACATTTGGCAACCACGCATATGAGAAGATATTCAACATCATTAACCATTAGAAAAATGCAATCTGAAACCACAATAAAACAGTGAAATACCAGCATGACTAAAATTAAGAAAAATAGTGAAAATAGTAAATGCTGGTAAGAGAGAATCTTTCATGCATCGCCAATAGAAATGTCAAATGGTGTAGTCACTTTAAAAAGAATATGAAAGTTTCTTACAAAACTACATATGTTACTACCACGTGACCAAGCAGTTGCACTCCTGGGCATTTCTTCCAGATAAATGGAAACTTATGTTCCCCGAAATCCCTTATGCAAATGTTCCTTGAATGGAAAAAACACAATTGTCCTGGAAAATGTTGTATTGTACCATGGAACACCGCTCAAAAATAAAAAGGTAGAACTCCCAGTACACATAATAACTTAGATGGATTTCAAGGAAATTATGCTGGGGGGAAAAAAGCCAACCTATAAAATATTACATACATATCAAAATGATTCTATTTTTATATTATTCTCAAAGTGGCAAAATTATGCAGACAGAGAACAAAGTAGGGGTTATCGGTTGCTGGGCACCAGGGTGGGGAAATATTTATAGTACTTCACTATCAAGAGATAATCACAAGGGATCAGGAACACTTCTGGATATTGATAATGGTGGTGGTTACAGGAATCTACACAAGTGATAAAATTGCAGAGCTACACACACACACACACACACACATACACACACACAAATGAGTACACATAAAACTGGTGAAATCTGACTATGGTCTGAGATTGAACCAATGTCAATTTCCTGGTTTTGATATCTCAATATAGTTATGGAATATATTACCAATGGGGGCAACTGGGTGCTGGGTACATAGGACCTCTCTGTACTATTTTTGCAACTTCCCTTGCATCTGTAATTATTTCAAAATAAATCGTTAAAATGTAATTTTAAGTAGGAAACGTTAGAAGTTACCGAGATCAGCTCGGCTGTAGAGACCCCACCCAGGCAGTGCTGAAGGCATTAAGAAGCAGAAACCCAGATAGAACAGCAAAGTGGGACTATCCCGGGACCAACAGCCTTCAGAGCTGAGAGCTTCAGGGGCTGACAGCATTCCGGACTGAGGGCCTGGAGCAGACTCTAACCCATGTATTTAGTCTCTCTGAACAGGTGATTATTATTAACAGCAGGTACCCTGTGTTTTCTCATAGAACCAAGATAAACTAGGTAGACAGCTGGTGCCTGTTTACCACTGATCAAGGAAAAACTATTTCTAGTTTGTATTCTAGTATTCTCCACGAGGGAGCCACGGGGGCAGGGTCACCCATCCTGTGCTTAAAGGATTGCTTTAACCAGTGTATGATATACATAGACTGTTGTGCCACTTTAGAATGCCTCAAGCAGTTTTCCACTTTTGCTGGGGACGGGGGCGCGGCTAGGTTTTCCTTGCCATCATTCTTCTTAGCAAACAGTATACTTTTATCATACACTCAGCATTGTTCAGCAAGAAGTATATAAAAATAAATCCAATGATAGATGTACAGGTTCATAACAATAGTCATGGAACTTTATCGATAGGGAAAAGGGAAATCCTAAAAATTAGAGAAATATGCCATGGTTAGAGAAGGAAAGGCTCAATGTCATTATAAAGATGAGCATGCGCCCATAATTAATTTATAAATTTAATGTCATTTCTATTAGATACTAACAAGCTTTTCCATGGAACTCAATTTAATGGGAAATTTAAATGTAAAATATCTAGTTACTCAAAAGTTATAATAATTATGACCATAGTTCAGGAACAGAAAAATATATTCATAGGGCGGAAAAGAGAAAGTAGAAAATAATTTAAACACTCAAGTGGCATTATCATGTATTGGAGAAAAGATAGATTATTCAATACAGGGAGGCAGGTCAACTGATTACTCAAGTAGAAAAGGTAAAACGAGTCCTCTTCCTTATACTATTCATTGAAGCAGTGTCAAGATAGATTAAAACCCCAAATATGAAAAGCAAATTTATAAAAAACCATTACGAAACAGTAGTAAAGCAACAAAATTCTTTATTATGTTTGAGAAAGAAGAGCTTTCCTTAAAAAAATATGAAAAGTATAACTCACAAAATAAAGACTGATATATTTGATTCTATTAGAATTTACAATTTCTATTTGGCAATAGACACTAAAACATAGTACCAGTGGGAATAAATATTACAAGGCGTATGAACAAACAACAAGGGATTGATACCCTGAATTGGTAAAGAAATTCTATAAATAGGAAGAAAGAAAACCCAATAGAAAAAAATGGCAATTTACAATATGAGAAACTGAAATTACCAGATAAGTAAAAAGAATATCAACTTCACTACAAATCAGGGCAATGCAAACAAATACACAAACAAAAATGGTGTATCATCATAAAACTGGCAAAATATGCTAAATATGATAACTACAAGTTTTGGTGAGGTTACTCAGGGTAAAGAATTCTTACACAAAGTGCTGTAGGTTTGCATCATTTTTGAAGCTAGTGATCCTCTAACTGCAGATCAGAAAGGTACCACCTGCAGCCATGTAGTAGGCGGCAGTCCAGCCTACTTTGACAGAGATCGATGAAATCAGTACCACTCCTCTGGAAATCAGCCTGGCTACATCATATAAGTTGACAATAGACACACACATAACTGTCCCATTCTACTGGTAGGTACTCCTTCTATTGAAACTTTAACACATGTTCACAGTAAGTCATATAATAATGCCTATGGTAGTGTCATGTGTGATAGCAAAGAAACAAAAACCAAAACAGATAAAAAAGGAAATGAATGAACTAGATCTATGAGTATTAACATGTAAAAATTTCAAGAACACAAAACTGAATAAGAAAATTCAATCGCCAACAGATACATACAGTAAGATGCCAAATGCATGTAATGATCAACGCTCAGAATCATGTGGGTAGGTAAATAGCTGACAGATTGACTGAATAAAAGACAAAGTCTGAGCACAGAAAAATGGGTGGAATGATACATGGCAACTTCAAAATGGTAGTTTGTCTAGGGAACAAGAGATTAGAAAAATAGGGAGTAAGGCTTTAGCTAATTCTGTAATGTTTTATATCTTTTACGGAAGATCTAAGGCAAATAATGCAAACCATGCTAACATCTGCTTAATCTCAGTGGTAGGGACATGGATATCTGTTACTTTGTTTTTATGTATGAAAATATTTAACAATTTTAAAAGTAGGAAATAAAAAGCAGGCAAGCAAGAAAGAGGCAATTTGCTGGTAGGAATTTTATAAGTAATAAACCTGTACCTTCCCTATGGCAGTTTTATTTTATCCTTCTATCTCCTAAAGCAGTAATCTGGAGAATAAGATATTTCTCCATGAGATTTCAATGAAGGAGGGAAAAGTCGGCAAGGCTTCAAAGTGACAGGTTGGGATGGGGTGGGAGAGGTGACATCTCTCAAACAAGCCTCCTTAGTTGTGGCTGCACCCCTAGGTCAGGACAGCTGGGATATTGCTGGCATTTTAAGCAGAAGTCACCTTGGCAGGCTTGTAAGAACAGTTCCCTCTGGTTGGTAAACATATTAAAGAGTGCTCACACCTGCCTGTTCAGGTCTTTCCTTAAGGGCTCATGAAGGTCAGCAGGATGGGCAAGTACAGCTATCTCCTCACAACCTCGACAGCTTAAAGAAACGTGCCACGTATGGGCGTCAACATGTTCTTTAAACCACTGCAAAGTCCTGACAAAAATGAAAGCTTTTTCTTCTCCTTGGTGATTATTCAGCAAAATATTGTATAAAAATAATTAAGTTTTCACACAATTTCCAGACTATTTTGTGAACTTGGTCCCTAGTTGTCCTTTTTTTTTTTTTCTTTTTTGCTTTTCAAACTGTTCCTGTTTCCGTTGCCCAATTCTATTCCCAAACAGCAAACAGAGACTTTAACTGGGTGGTAGAACAATTCCTTTAGGAATACATGAAGTAACATTTCTAAATCTGCCACTAGGTCTGATGACACTTAGGCAGATTCTTGATTTAACTCTTAGTTGTTCCAACTATAGAATACATTATAAAATAAAGCTATTAAATAGATTGTAAATGCAACTGTTGTCGATGAAGTTTAAATAAGTTAATACCAAATATAGAAATTAAGTTCCCCTCTGTTTCTCTCTCACACTATATATATATGGTTATCTATCTCTATCTCTGTCTCTATCTCTATATTTGTCATTAATTATGAAGGTAATTACAATCCTATTTCTCAGAAACATCATGACCTCAAATAAAAATAACATTGCAAACAAGGGAGTCAGAATGTATACTAGAGTAAGGGAAATCTTGATTTAAAAAAGCAATTTTACACTGACAAAAACAAGATGAATATTCTAGAAAATATTTTGGAATACATTTGAGAAGCTTGAATCCAAAGAAAATCGGTAAAATCATGGTTGAAACATAATCTCTGGAACCAGGTCAGCTGGGCTGGAATGCTAGTTCAGTATTTATTTGTTACACAATCTTGAGCCATTTACTTCACTATTCTGTGCCTCAGTTTCCTCATAGGGTTGTTGAGGGGTTTAAATACATGAAGTCCTTAGAATAGCATCTGGCACATACATAATGTCTTTGTCATTTTGATATGTCAACTTGGCTAAGCTGCAATCTCTAGTTGTTCGATCAAACACTGATCTGGGTGTTGCTGTGACTTTTGTAGGTATGATAAAAGTCCATAATAGGTTGATTTTTAGTTAAGGGAGATAGTCCTAGATAATCTGGTGAGTTTAATTCGATCAGTTGAAAGATCTTAAAAGCAGAACCGAAGATTCTCTGAAACAGAAGAAATTCTACCTGTGGATAGCAATTTCTGCTCATGGCTGAGTTCCAGCTTGCCTTTCCTGATGGCCTGCACTGTCGATTTTCAAACTTGCTACCATCACATAAGCTAGTATTTTGCAACAATTCCCTCACTCTATATGTCTTCTTTGCTTCTCTAGTTGAATGCTGACCAACACACACATATAGTAGTGTAAAATACAGCACTAAAAAAATTGTGAATTATTTTAGGTGAGTGCTTGGCCTATGTTAATAGAAGTTAGTTGAAGTGTGTAGTATGAGGACGTAGTCAGAAGAAAAACCCTTTATTTTTCAGGCAGGGAAGACTATTCGTGGCTCCTTGGGTGCAGCAGCTGCATTGACATAGACAAGCACAAAGCAAGGATGAATATCCTGGATTCAAGTCATGTATTGACAATAATGTATGCCTTTGAGTAAGTCATTTCACTCCCTGAGCTTCAGGTTCAGGTTCATGATCTGTAAAATAGTTGTAACGTAGTTACTTCATAGACTTATGCTGAAATTTTAAAATAATTGCTTACGTTACATTCCTTTGTAAGCTCTCTATAAATAGAAAGTCGTATTTTTTTGTTTTAATTTTTGAGACAGAGTTTCGCTCTTGTTGCCCCGGCTGGAGTGTGATGGTGCAATCTTGGCTCACTGCAACCTCCGCCTCCCAGGTTCAAGCAATTTTCCTGTCTCAGCCTCCAGAGTAGCTGGGATTACAGGCGCATGCCAACATGCCTGGCTGATTTTGTGTTTGTAGTAAAGACAGGGTTTCATCATATTGGTCAGGCTGGTCTCAAACTCCTGACCTCAAATAATCTGCCCGCCTCAGCCTCCCAAAGTGCTAGGATTATATACACCACGCCCAGCTGAAAGACGTATTTTTCTATCTATAAACACACTGACATCTCCTGCCAGGATGCCTGTGCTTGCAGCCAAGAGCTCATTATCCAAAAGGCTACAAATCATAAAATTTGTGGCTTATTGAATCCTTACTAAGTGCCAGTTACTGTTCTGAACACTTTAGTTGAATAACTCACGTAATCAGCACAACAACCTTACCAGGTAGGTAATATCAGTATCATCATCTGTGTTTTATCAGAGAAGGCAATGGAAGCGTGGAAAGATTAAGTAATATACCTATGTTTACATAGCTTGGAAGCGACGGCACTGGAATTTGAATCCAGGTGTGCTGGTTTGAGAGCAGAGCTGTAACAACTCCACTCTACCACGGTAAGTATAAATCAAATAATCCTGTAGTGTAATAATACTCAATTCTGCTGTAGAAATAAGAAAAGTAAGAAGGATAAATAAAACCAGATAAAGGTGTAAGTAACTTGGGAGAAGGGTTGGGCATAAAGTGAGCAGATCCTTTGTGTTCTGAAGATGGAGAGGGTGGAATGGAAGGACCAAGTGGGCAATGAATATTCCTGAGGCTTTACCTGAGCCATTCATGGGTGATACCCATTCTGGCCCATGTGTCCTCTGTCTGGAAATACAGATAAAACTGTAGCTGCTCATCAGGCTTACTGGCAAGCTACAGATATTAGCCAGATGAACTTATCCTGTGTCTTTCAGAGAGTGAACTGTGTTGACTCCAGGTGTCTTCCATCTGCTGAGACTCCTGGTTCAAATTTCTGCTCTGACCTTTACAAGTCCATCACCCACAGGAATTCTGATACAGTGTGGAGATAGGACAGATGAACATTGTGTTCCCCACGATTCAGGTAATGCGGTCCTCCCACCCCACTTGTATGTTACCCCTAGATTATTAACACCCTATTTCTTCTCCTTACTCTTACTGTGTTTTTAAAATTCATTGCATAACCAGTGTGATTATTTGCCCTGAGAGCCTGTCTGTTCTGTGACCTCTGGGATCGCTTAAATGTTGGTATACTTGGCAGTTACTTGGAAGTTCATTTTCCATAGGATTCCGTACATTAATGTAGTCAAATTTCAAATTTTCCTACTACCAAGTACTACTAAGTTGCTAATAAGTAATGAGAACTATTTAATTTTTTATAACTTCCATTCCTTTAGCCTTGCTGAAATTGAAAATGAAGCCAGTAATGGTTATGATGACCATGAAGGTGGTGTGATGGTTTTTCATGCTTTTTGCATATATGATACCCCAGAATATTGCTGGGTTGTTTGCATGCCCCATTTCATTTTATCCTTGCAACAAGGGCAGATTTAACCTGACACTGAGGAAGCTTATGCTTCAGAGACCCTTCCAAGAACTTCTACTTATTATAATTTTGGATTTGTTGTTTTGTATAAGTTTCTAGCCTCACAAAAAATATAATTACCCTGTGAAGATATAGTTGGTAACTGTAAGGTTTACTGCCGAGTTTAAAATGAGGAAACTGAGGCCAATATAAGAAAATTAAAATCCAATTTATTCAGCTCCCGGGCGAGGTTCCATGGTCCCGGGGAAAGGGGCCAGAGAAGTCATGCCAACGTCCTGGGGCGTGGGGTTTTTATGGCTAGGAGGACCGAGCAACAGCTGGGTGCTCTGATTGACTCCAGGGGAGCGGGATTGAGACGGGGCGGGCCGCTATTGGTTGGCGGGTTGTTGGGCAGGTTTTCGGGTGGGAGAACCGGCCAGGAGCCTTGCATCAGCTGGAGCGTTCCAGGGGAGCCATGCGGCAGAGCTAGGTGCCGAGTGCAGAGCCTGGGGCTGGGTGCAGAGGTGGGTGTGTCCAACCTCCCGGCGAGGAAACCGGCCTTACAGTAACAGAAATACCAAAATATGTAAAATTCAGTTAGAGTATCTTACTCAATATTGCCATCAAACAGTGCTATGAGACAATGCCAGCACATTTAAAATTCTTTTAAAAGAACTTTAAATATAGCTGAAAATAGCTTAAAAATGATTTTAAAACATTTAATGTCTTTTAGTCATTTAAGATAAATATTAAAAGGCAGCATATTTCCTATTCTTTGTTTTCTTTCCCTGCTCCTTTTGATTCCCTTTTCATCCAAATGCATCTGCTTTTCCATAGAAGGCAGAAAAGATGGCAAGGCAATTTCAGCAGGGAATTTTATGCAGATGCAGTATTTATGATGGTTGTCCTGGGGAGAGTCTGTGATTAATGGTCACATATAAACTGGTTCAATATATATATATTTTAAAGCAGGCTTCCTTATTGGTAGCAATGTACTACAAAGGGGACTAGACATCGAAAGAGCTCTTAATCCGTGGACATAGACCAATGGGTCAGTGGGGTATTGTTTAAAACCTTTAAGATCAATGGTTTTGAAGGTCATGTGTGGTACACATTTATTCAGCCTGCCAGTAGCAAGTCTGTTTCCTGGATATGTTAACAAAATTGCTAACATTAACTATTTTCTTTACCTGGCCTTGGATGCTACTTATTTTTACAAACAACAGTTTTTCAGACAGATTCATCATACCTACCTAGATCACAGGGACAGTCAACCACAGTATTCCTCTGACTTTCAGTTTCTTCACTCTAGAAATTAGCCAGGAACTCATGTAATTGAGAAGATAATTATGCATGAGAAGCAGCAGCAGTAACACCCATAGCGATAGGAGAGGTTATTAGAGAAGTGAGGTTATTAGAGAAGTGCATTAGACTCACGCATCCTCGGAATATCTTTTAATTTTATGTTTTGTTGATTTTTTCTTCAGATTCCTTCTACTGAAGTTTTTTTTTTTAAATTTATTTATTGTACTTTAAGTTATGGGGTACGTGTGCAGATTGTGTAGGTTTGTTACATAGATATACACATGCCATGGTGGTGGTTTGCGGCATCCATCGCCCTGTCATCTACATTAGGTATTCCCCCTAATGCTATCCCTCCCCTAGCCCTCCACCCCCTGCTATTCCTCCCCTAGCCCCCCACCCTACAAGCCATGGTGTGTGATGTTCACCTCACTATATCACTGTGTTCTCATTGTTCAACACCCACTTATGAGTGAGAATATGCAGTGTTTGGTTTTCTGTTCTTGTGTCAGTTTGCTGAGAATGATGGTTTACAGATTCATCCATGTCCCTGCAAAGGACATGAACCCATCCTTTCTTATGGCTGTGTAGTATTCCATGGTATATATGTGCCACATTTTCTTTATCCAGTCTATCATTGATGGGCATTTGGGTTGGTTCCAAGTCTTTGCTATTGTGAACAGTGCTGCAATAAACATACATGTGCATGTGTCTTTATAATAGAATGATTTATAATCCTTTTGGTATATACCCAGTAATGGGATTGCTGGGTCAAATGGTATTTCTAGTTCTAGATCCTTGAGGAATTGCCACACTCTCTTCCACAATAATTGAATTAATTTACACTCCCACCAAAATTGTAAAAGTGTTCCCATTTCTCCACATCCTCTCCAACATCTGTTGTCTCCTGATTTTTTAATGATCGCCATTCTAACCAGCGTGACGTGGTTAGATATGATAAATATGAGGTGGTTAGATATGGTAAACATCTCAATGTGGTTTCGATTTTATTTCTCTAATGACCAGTGATGGTGAGCTTTTTATCATATGTTTGTTGGCTGGATAAATGTCTTCTTTTGAATAGTGTCTGTTCATATCTTTTGCCCACGTTTTGATGGGGTTATTTGTTTTTTTCTTGTAAATTTGTTTAAGTTCTCTGTAGATTCTGGATGTTAGCCCTTTGTCAGATGGGTAGAGTGCAAAAATTTTTCCCCATTCTGTTGGTTGCTAATTCCCTCTATTGATAGTTTCTTTTGCTGTGCAGAAGCTCTTAAGTTTAATTAGATCCCATTTGTCTATTTTGGCTTTTGTTGCCTTTGCTTTCAGTGTTTTGGTCATGAAGTCCTTGCCTACGCCTATGTCCTGAATGGTATTGCCTAGGTTTTCTTCTAGAGTTTTGATGGTGTTAGGTCTCATGTTTAAATTTTTAATCTATCTAGAGTTAATTTTGTATAAGGTATAAGGAAGGGATCCAGTTTCAGCTTTCTGCACATGGCTAGCCAGTTTTCCCAACATCATTTATTAAATAGGGAATCCTTTCCCCATTGCTTGTTTTTGTCAGGTTTGTCAAAGATCAAATGGTTGTAGTTGTGTGGCATTCTTTCTGAGGCCTCTGTTCTGTTCCATTGGTCTGTATCTCTGTTTTGGTACCAGTAACATGCTGTTTTGATTACAGTAGCCTTGTAATGTAGTTTGGAGTCAGGTAGCTTGATGCCTCCAGCTTGGTTTTTTTTTTTGTTGTTTGTTTGTTTGTTTTGCTTAGGATTGTCTTGGCTATGCAGGCTCTTTTGTGGTTCCATATGAAGTTTAAGGTGGTTTTTTCCAATTCTGTGAAGAAAGTCATTGATAGCTTCATGGGGATAGCACTGAATCTGTAGATTACTTTGGGCAGTATGGCCATTTTCATGATATTGATTCTTCCTAACCATGAGCATGGAATATTTTTCCATCTGTTTGTGTCCTCACTTATTTCCTTGAGCAGTAGTTTATAGTTCTCCTTGAAGACATCCTTCACATCCCTTGTTAGTTGTATTCCTAGGTGTTTTATGCTCTTTGTAACAATTGTGAATGGGATTTCACTCATGTTTTGGCTCTCTGTTTGTCTACTATTGGTGTATAGGAATGTTTGTGATTTTTGAACATTGATTTTGTATCATGAAACTTTGCTGAAGTTGCTTATCACCTTAAGGAGCTATTGGGGTGAGACAGTGGGGTTTTCTAAATATATAATCATGTCATCTGCAAACAGGGACAATTTGACTTCCTCTCTTCCTATTTGAATACCCTTTATTCCTTTCTCTTGCCTGATGGCCCTAGCCCAGAACTTCCAATACTATGTTAAATAGGAGTGGTGAGAGAGGACATCCTTTTGTTGTGCCAGTTTTCAAAGGGAATGCTTCCAGTTGTTGTCCATTCAGTATGATATTGGCTGTGGGTTTGTCATAAATAGTTCTTATTATTTTGAGATATGATCCATCAATACCTACTTAATTAAGAGTTTTTAGTATAAAGCACTGTTGAATTTTGTCGAAGGCCTTCTTTGCATCTGTTGAGATAATCTTGTGGTTTGTCTTTGGTTCTGTTTATGTGATGGATTATGTTTATAGATTTGTGGATGTTGAATCAGCCTTGCATCCCTGGGATGAAGCCTACTTGATCATGATGGATGAACTTTTTGATATGCTGTTGGATTTGATTCGCCAGTATTTTATTGAAGATTTTTGCATCTCTGTTCATCATGGATATTGGTCTGAAATTTTCTTTTTTAGTTGTGTCTCTGCCAGGTTTTGGTATCAGGATGATGTTGGTCTCATAAAATGAGTTAGGGAAGATTCCCTCTTTTGTATTATTTGGAATTGTTTCAGAAGGAATGGTACCAGCTCCTCTTTGTACCTCTAGTAGAATTCGGCTGTGAATCCGTCTGGACCTGGACTTTTTTTGGTTGGTAGGCTATTAGTTGCTGCCTCAACTTCAGACTGTGTTATTGCTATTGATGAATTCTACTTCCTGGTTTAGTCTTGGGAGAGTGTAAATGTCCAGGAAATTATCCATTTTTTCTAGATTTACTGGTTTATTTGCATAGAGGTGTTTGTAGTATTCTCCGATGGTAGTTATTATTTCTGTGGGATCAGTGGGGATATCCCCTTTACCATTTTTTATTGCATCTATTTGATTCGTCTCTCTTTTCTTTTTTATTAGTCTAGCTAGCAGTCTATATATTTTGTTGATCTTTTCAAAAAAACAGCTCCTGGATTTATTGATTTTTTGAAGGGTTTTTTGTGTCTCTATCTCCTTCAGTTCTGCTGTGATCTTAGTTATTTCTTGCCTTCTGCTAGCTTTTGAATTTGTTTGATCTTGCTTCTCTAGTTCCTTTAATCATGACAATAGGGTGTTGATTTTAGATCTTTCCTCCCTTCTCTGGTAGGCATTAAGTGCTATAAATTTTACTCTAGACACTGCTTTAAATGTGTCCCAGAGATTCTGGTAAATTGTGTCTTTGTTCTCATTGGTTTTGAAGAACATCTTTATTTCTGCCTTCATTCCATTATTTATCCAGTAGTCATTCAGGAGCAGATTGTTTTGCTTCCATGCAGTTGTGTGGTTTTGAGTGAATTTCTTAATCCTGAGTTCTAATTTGATTGCACTGTGATCTGAGAGACTGTTTGTTATGATTTCCATTCTTTTGCATTTGTTGAGGAAGATTTTACTTCCAATTATGTGGTCAATTTTAGAATAAGTGTGATGTGGTGCTGAGAAGAATGTATATTCTGTGGTGTTGGGGTGGAGAGTTCTGTAGATGTCTGTTAGGTCCACTTGGTCCAACTCTAAGATATGCTTCCCCTCTAAAAAAGTGCTGCGTCAGCATGAGATACAGTGCAGTCCACTCTCTAACAGGTGCTTCGAATGAGTTACACAGGCCTCTGATGGTGGTCAGAGATAATAAACTGATCTTAGTAGTTCCTATAATCATTTTTTGAGGTTTTTGCTGTGAACAATCATATACATCTGAACTTGTTATGTGCATCAAACAGGAGAATCACCTCATCCCAGGCATATTATTCTGATAGTGGTATGCTATAAAATAATATGCTAACATGGAGACCTGGTAATCACATGTGCATTTAGTGAAATCTGGGGGAAAATTCAGAAAACATTACTTTCGGTGAATTCTCAAGTATTGCTTGGTTGTAATTCAAGCTATTTTAAATTAAAACTATGGCCAAGAAATGTATGGGTACCTGGTGATGATTTTAGAGTTGGAGTCTACTCCTTGCATGTCTATTTTCATTTCAGCTGATGGTTCCTCTCAGAGCAGATATGCTGGGGCGTGCAGTTAGGGGAGGCTGAGTCCCTAGCATGCTGATGACTGTAACTATGAAAGAGACGCAATGTTCTGACATAGATCTTTGTGATAGTTTGCTAACAGCCTCTAGTTCTTCTCGTGTCCCTATCCATTAGACTTTGTTCCCTTACTCATCCAGAAGAGAGCCTATTGACCTACCCTTTAAATATGAAGCACCTGTGACTTTCTTTCACTGATAGACTGTATGGAAAGTGAAATTGCATGAGCTCTGGAGCTTAGGCCTGAAGACCCCCCATGTGGCTTCTGCCCTTATTCATCTATACCTGTGGCCGAGCTGTTAAAAATATCTGTTCTGCAAAGGGATAGGCCCATGGCTGGGAACTTTCTGTTTGGAAAAGCTATTGTGGGAGGGCTCAAAACTTCTCCAAAGATACAATATGGGAAAATGTGAGTGTTGACTCAGAAATTTAGGCTACAGGGCGAAACACCACTTACATAGAATACCTGCCTTCTAAGTGGTTTTATTGAATACACTGAAGTAATCTTTCTCAAACTTAGTATTGACATGCTATTCCTTTGCTTAAGATATTTCAGTGACCAGATCCACCCCTAATATTTGCAAAGGTTTGGGCCAAGAGAACAAATGTAAATCCACATAGATATGGATAAAAATTGAAAAGTTATACATCAGTTTAACAAACCCTAAATAGAATAAGTTATTTTGTAAGGAAAATGCCTTCCTGTAGACAAACTCTGAACATACATGTAAAGCTAAGTTTTTTTGTATAAAGTCAGGGGCATAATAAAAACAGCTAAAGTATGTTTTCTTCGTGCATGTCTGAGCATTCTGATATAGTTCAATGACTTTAGGGTAGGAAAATGAAAACACTGAATGAATAGCTTGTTAGTTATTCTGTAATATTAATCTTAGCAAAATCACTAATTGTGGTATTCTTTTTTTTTTTTTTTTTTTTT